>NC_050179.1:30242374-30437374 GCF_008315115.2 Sander lucioperca | reverse complement strand
TTATGATTTGATACTATAAATAAAACTGAATTGAACTTAGACACAAAAACATAGCAAAATAGGGTCCAGGTTGAAAAAAAAAAAAGGTAGTTACCCTTTAAACCTTTCAAAAACAACATTTTCACTGGGGTCAAAAAACATTTTGCTCTCCCGCTTGCCGCACACAAAGGGAGACACGCAGCAATCTAGCAGCACCATAGATTACATGTATATAACCACACCTAGGACTTTGTTCAAGGGTTTTACTTTTTTTTTTAGGATGATGTCATAAAATATGATGATGGACATTTAAAGCTTCATTTCAAAACCTCAATAGAAGCTTCGAAAGTTAAAAAAAAAAAAAAAAAAAAAAAATATATATATATACAATGACAAATCGGTAAAGCCCTAAGCAACATTCATTACATGTACAGCACTGGTAACTGACGCTAAAATACCTTTACAGCTGCGGTGAGAGTGCTGATACTTTTTGAACCTCTTCTCTGCCTGTTTGTTGGGTTTCCTGTCGAGTCGAGCCCAGAGGTGAGGCTGTCCTGCAGGAAAAAAGATAAACCATCATTCACATTGAATCATCTCCACTGCAAGAAAACTAACAAAATTAACAAACAAAGAGGACTTGTAGAAGTCACTTTCATACTCGCCTTTATAAACTGTAACATAACAGCAAGTTCCATCTAGTTTTTCTGTAGCGAATGCACAATCAATGTTGGCCTCCAGAGCAACTGGGTTCACATTTTCGGTAGCAACAACCTGAAATTGCTGAAGAGAGACACAGATGTTTAACCATATTATTAGTTCAAAGAAAAAAGGAAAAACTACATTACACGAGTTATTCCTATACCCATTCATCTTAACATTAGCGTCATGTGGGTAAAATACCCACAAGACACGCTATGTACACATTATTTAGAAATAAATCATCCATATTAAACATAATCTGATTTTGAGATCAGCCCAGATCACTTTTACTATATATGCATATGCATGTCGATTTATTGTCTCGATAACTTTTACCCCTTTGCAGTGGTGTAGTCTACGTGATACGCAGGTATACGGAGTATACCCACTAGGAAAGGTCAAGGATTTCAGTATACCCACTTACAAAAACGCATGGATACCGTAACGTAACGATGATTGTTTTGTGAGAGAACTTTCACACTTTGGTTCATTAATTCACCCCGTCTGTGTTGCGAGTTGCCTAGAGACAGCAACACAGTTGCTTGGCAGTCATTCTCTGCGCAAATTTCAAATGAATAACAAATGTGAATCACTAAAGTAGATATATGAAACCAAAGCAAATTTAAACCACACTCTTTCAGTGTTTTGGTAAGCCTGCCCCTGAAGCTATACTGCCGCTTCGGATGACACTGCAACAGACGTTAACGTTACAGAAACTACAGAAAATGAGCCAGATGAGGCTGATGCTTTACGCGATAACGTTACAAAAAACCTATGGGGTTATCGCTCTGGGACACGTCGCTCTGGGAAGGCAAGTCCAATGCTGGGAGGGAAAAAATTACGGTATACTCACTACAAAAAAACTAGACTACACCACTGCCCTTTTGGTAACTACTGACACTGCACTGAGACGGTCCCAGTACTGTACATTTAACTGTCTGGAAGGGGCGTAACGATGCATCCATCTGGATTGATATATCGACTCAAATCGTCAACGATCCAATATCATCGATGCAAAGTGAAAATATCAATACATATTCTCTTTAAGATGCGCCTTTATTTTGAAATTCCCACTTTATATTTGTTCATTTTATTAAAAAGAACAGTTTGTTTTTCATTTAAATGTCTGGAAGAGCTCAGTAATACAAATCATATTTTGATACAAATGTTACTGATTGTGGTAAATGGGCTCAAGATATTGTGATCGCAGGCCCCTGAATTGAATCGAAATTGTATCATGGCAGACTTTGGGGTGGCAGAAAATATTGTATCGTTGTCCAAAGATCCTATCGTGATAAAACTTGTGATTTACACCGCTACTGAAAGACTGTATGTTCAATTATTCTTGTAATCGATAAGTCAATCAAGAAAATCAAGATTTTTTTGATAGAGTATACAAATTGTTTTTAAGTCAATGATCAAGCAAAATTACAACTGTTAGCTGCTTCTAGCTTTTCTAATGGGAGGATGTGCTGCAACATTACGGTGATGTATCAATAATTATAATCCAATAACAAACATTATTCTGAAACGGGCCATTCTTCATAATGAGTGCTTCTACTTTTGGTACTTTCAGTATATTTTAATGCCAATACTTCTGTACTTCTCCTTGAGTACACATTTGACTGCTGGACTACTAATGTAACATGGAGTATTTCTATACCGTTGTGTAGAAATACTACACAATGCGTCAACGTTAAACCATTAGCAAGTGCATTAAAACATTAGCGCCGCGTCCAATTGACTTTTTTCACAGCAGACATTTTGACTTGTCATAGTAGGAAAAGCACAGCTGAAATTGATAACCTTAACGATGGCTCAATTCCATCAGGTGTCCCAGTAAGTTCAGTATTTATGGAATGGACCACCGGAGGAAAATAGGGGAGGGTCATGTCTTTTTATTCTTTGTTGATGGGCGGGTCATCCAATTTTTTTTAGTCTAGGGGTGAGGGTCACCCAACTTTTTTATTCAGGAGAACAGTATGAAGGTAAATATGGTGCAAAAAGGGAGAGCTTGTAGAATACAATGTGAGAACTTGCAGAACAAAAAATCTGAACTTGTATGTTAAAATTTGCACTTGTAAAAATAAAATTTGCACTTGTAAAAAATATTCACACACGTGATCTGAATTTGAAGTCATACAAAGAAAAAAAACATGAGAGCTTGTAAAAAAAATCTGAACTTGTAAGTTGAAATTTGCACATATGTGCTCTCTCGCATCACAAAGTGGCGAATCTGCGCACCTCGACTTTCACAACACTCTTGACGATACATTTGGTGCAAAACTAATTTGTACCTGTGGACTTAGGCTGTGGAGCTCTGAGCTAACAGAACGGGAAAAGCCTTCTTATATACAGTCTATGGGAAAATCAGGGTTTCTATCGCCAGATGAGGGACAACTCTGTCCGGCTTATTTACAAGTTCAGATTTTTTTTACAAGCTCTCATGTTTTTTTTCTTTGTATGACTTCAAATTCAGATCACATGTGTGTGAATATTTTTTACAAGTGCAAATTTTATTTTTACAAGTGCAAATAAAATTTTTACAAGTGCAAATTTTAACATACAAGTTCAGATTTTTTGTTCTGCAAGTTCTCACATTGTATTCTACAAGCTCTCCCTTTTTGCACCATATTTACCTTCATAGAACAGCAACATTTCAAAGTGGCTTGTTTGGTGCATATTTATCAATGTAGCTCCATGTAGCTCTCTCAGTCTCGGCCCCTATCGCTAGCAGATGGGTCCCTCCCTATTTAGTCAGCCAGACAATTTTGAACTGTAGCTTTAGAGACCGTGGGATTTCCCAAACTGAATAAATCCCGCTCGTACATATAAACACAAAACTGCTTTGCTAGCTCCATCGTGTTGTAACTAAGACATCTGCTGATTTTTTTTTTTATTCATTAGCATGATTGCCGTATATATATATATATATATATATATATATATATATATATATATATATATATATATATATATATATACACACATACACACACACACACACACACAAAACAACAGCCTTTTCAAGGCATTTGAGAAGGAAAGAGTGGTAGCATGCAAGCTCCCAAATTGACGCTCGTCTGAGAAATGGAGTTTTGGATAATGTTCAGCTTCGGCAGCTTTACCTATATGCTAAAATATACAATGACTGAGGAAGCCTAGTGACGAGTCCATAGCAACCAGTATTGAATTGGTTATATCCCAGCGTCCTTTGCTGAATGGTCTCAATGTTTATTGTTTTATTTCATGTGAATACTAGTTTACAAGATGAGTAACTTAGTATTTGAAGTAATGCAGTAATGCAGGGAGTGTGCATATAGTTTCCATGCTTATTGTGTTTCCACAACAATGTCAGTGAGTAAATCTACTGAAATGGCCACCACACCATAACCATAAGAATGCAGAGGTTTAGTCGTATGCCATGGCTGTATAAAAACAATTTGTTTCTGTACATCTTTGCCAAGCGCAAATTAGTACAGTCAATACATTGTTGGGGAGGGTCATCCCTTTTATCCCAATCATTTTGGAGGGTCATCCAAAATTTATTGCAGGTGAAGGGAGGGTCAGGTCTATTTTGACTAGCTACAGATCCCAAAACTCCTCCGGTGGAGGATATATTATATTGACGTGTCATAGTAGGAAAAGCACAGGTGTATTCATAACCATTAATAGAAAAAAGAAATAGCTTACTGGGACACTAACACTAACACTAAGGTTATCAATTTCAGCTGTGCTTTTCCTACAATGACAAGTCAAAATGTCTGCTGTGAAAAAGGTCCATAGGATAAAAAGGACGTGCTGTTTCTTTAGCTTGCATGCTCTGTGTTAACGTCGTGGATGTATCATAAGAACGTCCACCCTATTGACTATTTGTACAGTCTATGGTCCACCCTGGTTCTTGCTAGCATCAGCAGCAGTTTCGTACTGTATATACAAATCAATTGCTACTGTGTCTGCAGCTGCACTCACCTGACAGTCTCGTTTTCTGGACTGTTCTTCCTTCACCTCCGTCAGAAAAACACACGGTATCTTCTGCTGAACAGAGCCCAGACGCCGCATTTTTTATTTTCTAATATCCACCTGAAGCCCTCCCGGTAACGTTTACGTTTATCGCTGAGTAGAGCATAAATTCCCACGGCGTGTTAGCATCACGGATATAGGTTAGCATGAATGTGGCATGCATGGTGGCATGGATAACGCGCGTCTTCTTCTGTTTTTTTTTTTGTAGGTTGGCAAACAATGAGATGGCTCATTAGCGCCACTACGCTGTGTGGATGGGGATCTCTCTAAATATATAAATATGAACAAAATGCTTGTATTTAATCTCTAGGTCACAATAAATTCTGTGACATATATGTCATTTTATGGTAAAAAAAAATTAATGACTGTCCCCTTTTTTCCAGTTTTTTTAACATCTGGTTAAAAATTCATATTTGGACAAAGTTGTATTTTGGATAGTAAAGAATTAAATGTTAGAATGTCTATTTCTCATTACAACAGTCACACTTTCCAGTCACATTTGTCTTGTTTGTTGTTTGCTAAGGTTGTGTGTTAGGTTCTCTTTATTGCAGCCAGCTCAAATCACTCAGGGATATGAATTTTTTTCTCCCTAAGTAACGTGTAAAAGTAAAAATTTAATTATTTTTTTAATTATTAATTTTATTAATTCCATTCAATTTATTCAACATTTAATGACCCATTAATGAAAAGGTTTGTCATTTAATGTAACACTTTATTGAGCTATTTTCTAAATGGACTAATTAAATCAAACAGCTAAGAGCTAACTAGCAACGGTGGAGGAAGTACTTTAACTGTACTATTCTGTAGTACAGTACTATTCTGATTCTGATTAAGTACAAGTAGAGATACCCCAGTGTGAAATAAAAATGTTAAAAGTAAAAGTGAAGCATTGCATTTTTACTTAAGTAAAAGTCCAAAAGTATAGCCTACCAAAAGTAAAAGTGCTCATTATGCAGAATGGCACATTTCAGAATAATATAGATTATATTATTGGATTATAATTGATTCATTAATGTGTACATCACTTTAATCAATGTTAAAGCTGGTACAGCTGGGGCAATTTTTTACTAATTGATATACTGCTGTGTGGCTTAATCTGTAATAATGTATCATATTTCAATGTTGATAATATATATTAACAACCTGAACATGTTAACTAAGTAGTAACTAAATGTGTCAAATAAATATAGTCAATTACAAAGTTTAATATTTGCCTCTGAAATGTAGTGTGATAGGAGTATAAAGTAACTTAAAATGGAATTCCTCAAGTACAAGTACCTCAAAATTGTACTTAAGCACAGTACTTAGTAAATGTACTTACTTTCCACCACTGATAATTAGCCACTGGAAAATAGACACACACACACACACACACACACACACACACACACACACACACACACACAAGTTTGTGGCACTATCTTTGTGGGGACCGTCATTGACATAATGCATTCCCTAGCCCCTTACCCTAACCTTAACCATCACAACTAAATGCCTAACCTTAACCCTTACCCTCACCCTAACCATAACCTAATTCTAACCCTAATCCTACAACCAAGTCTTAACCCTCAAACAGCCCTTTAAACTTGTGGGGTCCAGCATTTTGGCCCCACAAGTATACTGGACTCCCGGTTTTTGGACCCCACGAATATAGTTAAACAAGCCCACACACACACACACACACACACACACACACACACACACACACACACACACATATATACTGTAGTACAATATATTGAAAAGTACAGCTAACCAATCAAAAGCATTTATAGTAGACATGTATTTTGAAACATGTACTGACATTTATCAGGTAACACTGTGGCTGTAAGTCATTAAATCGACTTGAGAAAAACCCCCACAGAAATATGAAATATCATGAAGCTATAAACTTTTGATGTCTGGATGCACACACAGCGTGATATCACTGGAGTACTTCCTGTCCGATTCTTCTTCTTCTTCTTCTTCTCCTTCATGTAGACTGTTCAGGTCCATCTCACTGTCGGTGTGCTTCCACATCTCTGTCTCTATGTCGTCCTTCTGCTGCCCCTGAGACCAAAAGGTGAAAATATTCCTAAGAAGGGGGGGGGGGAGCATATTAGAAACACAATATACATGGATTAATAATAGCATATTAAATACAGTAAAAAAAATTGAGAAGTTATAAGAAAATGTTCCTCTCTGGTAGCAGTTTGTTAAACTGCCTCCAGCTACAAAATATAAAGAATACAAATATAGTATATAGTACATAATAGTTGCCTCTAGTCTGTTGATATTGATGACAATAAAGCTCTACAGAGGCAGTAGAGCCATGGTTTCATACTATTTATCTCCTCCAGGATTAAAAGGAAACAATCTTTTTGCTTTTATTTCTTCAAGTAGCCCTTTCTGTTTCCAAATTGTTATCGTACATGTTTCATCAAGGGGAAAGCTGCTTCAGACAGGGTTTTAAGTATCGCAGGATATCTGACAACACGACTCACAGTTTGTAGTACCACACGGCACCTGCTGCAGTTAGGAGCACAAAGATGATGCCAAGAATGATGAGTGCTGTAGGTACATCTGTGAAATGAATAAATAGTTTATGAATGATTACCACAAACTCTATCTGATTTATATTATATAGCTACATGAACCACTTCAAATCCAATTCATAAACAAAATTCATCCCATATCATCATATATTTTAATCCTCCATTTAATCAATTAATATTTGGATGAGTATAAAAAAATATATACAAATGGCACAACTATAGTTACAATGATAGTTGACCATGGTACCAATTCCACTACCTACAACAATCTAATTCTATCTTCATCATCAATCTATCATGATAGTCTTAAACCATATTAAAGTGCCCATATTATGAAAAAAACACTTTTTCTGGGATTTGGGGTGTTCTGTTGTGTCTCTGGTGCTTCCACACACATACAAACTTTGAAAAAAATCCATCCATGCTGTTTAGAGTGAGATACGGTTTCTGAATGTGTCCTGACTTCTCTCTCTCAAATCGGCACGGCTTGTGACGTCACAAGCCGAAACGAGCAGGCTAACCGCAACCATTAGCTCGTAGCGTTAGCATGCTAACGCTAATGCTAACGCTAGCATGCTACCTCGTTCTCAATAGCAAAGCACTGCTACAACACACACAAGTTCACCATAATCTACAAAAGAACTACTTACATGTGCGCCCTCATTTAGAAGTCTCCCAGCTAATCCTGCCTTGTAACTGACCAAAGTTGTAGAAACAGCCTTTCTTTTACTGTCTATGGAGCTAGCTAGCTGACATGATCTACATCTGAGCTACTGCGCATGTGCGAGTGCAATCAAAGATAGTACAGAAGAAGAAGAAGAAAAGAGGTCTCACTCTGTAGCTAAAACAGAGACCAGCTGAAAAGAGGATCTGCAGCAGTGAGGGAGAGCGGTGCAGTACAACTAAAATATGGTGTTTTTTGAAAATTAAACCATGTAAACCTATTCTGGTACAACATTAAAATACAATTATGAACCTGAAAGTGAGCATAATATGGCTGCTTTAAGACACTTTATATTGATACATGTATATATATATATTTTATTTTGGTGCATTTTTTAACATCAATTGGTAATTTGTGTTTATGACATAATTTAATAATTTGTCTTTTTGACATTATTAAATAATTAGTGGTTTTGACATTATTTAATAACTTGTGTTTTTGACATAATTCAGTAATGTCCTGTATCCAAAGTATTTCAACGATTTTAAAGGTACACTTTAATATGTGCAGCTATCAGCTTGTTGTGGTGTTTTTCTGCCCCCTAGTGGTCAACATTTGATTAATGCAGCTTTAAGGTTGGCATTTAATACAGGTAGAGGATAGATTTTAATTATGGTACAATAGGAAGAACATCTGATAAAATACATTTACTTTGAGAACTTTTCTGAGAAGAGTTATAATCTGAATTGTGAACGGGTTCCTGGAATTTCATTTCACAACAGAAAGGAGTAAATAAGCTAAAATGGAGCAGAGAATTTGTCCACGTCTTGAGTAAACTATCACAAGATAATGTCACAACTAAAACGTGAATTCAAAAAATTAAAGAAGACAAGGAAGTACCTCCCAGAGAAGGTTTTGCAGATCTGGTCAGCCATGGCATCACTGACTCTGAGGGAACAGAGACACTGGAGGCATGAGCAGAAGTAGAAATGGCAAAACTATCGACGGTGGGTTTTGAGGTGATAAGGTGAGAAAGAGAAGTAGGAATATGGGTGGAGAAAGGTTTGAGAGTAGTGAAGGTGGAGGAAATCCTAGTTGAATGTGTTGTCTTGATCGGGAGGGTGAAAGCTGAAGTGAAAGATGTCTGCTCAGAGGCTTTTGTTGTTTGTGGCTTCCTTGAAGGTGGACGATTGGTTGTTGATCTGAGCCGAGGTGTGGCAGGTGTTGGGGTTTGGGTCAGTGCAGTCAGCGTGGTGGGGAGCGTGGAGCTTTGTGGGCTGGCTGTTGATCTGTTTGGAGTTTCCTCTAAATCTGCAAGTAGTGAGGAACACAAATTTTACATTTAAATTTCAGTCATTCAGTCACATGGGAATATCCAGTACACAGTGCAGTGAATGAACAGCACCTGAGGCATTGAAGCAGAAGACACCAAACTTTTTATCTGCCTTTGCGGACCACGTCACCACCCCAGTATTGCCCTGTCCACATTTTGTGTCAGATCTGAGTCGTGGCACGACTACAATCTGTTCAGCTATCCAGCCAAATCTGTTAAAATAATACATAAAGTGCAGATAATAAAATTAATGGATCGATGACAAAAGTTAGCGTTTGTATGTGGATTACTTTAAAGAGAAACATACTGATTTTATGCATCAAAGTCTGTTTACAGGTATTGGGGAGTACTACTGTAGTTTTATAAAGCCTTTTGTGGCTTCAGAGGGAGCAGTACAAATCACTTGAATTCATTTGAGGCACCATGAGTTAGGTCTGAAAACTACAAATTTGAAAATTCAACAAAAAAATGAAGAAAGCTGGGGGGGTGGGTTTAGAAAGAAACAAGATTACCAGACCTTTGTAGCTAAGTTAGCCACTACTAACATAACGCACCCAAATCTCCAACTAAACTGTTCACGGTTGAGTTGCATTGTGGGTAATGTAGGCGCCAGGCAAAGCTCAGAATAACTCGGCTTGCTTATCTTAAATCACAGGTTACTTCTCAAGCTTAAAGTGTAACTCTCGCCAAAATGCAACTTAGGGTCTTTTTGTGAATGTACCCGAGTCAAACTTTAGTTTAAAAGCATAATTAGGACGGAAACGCCACTTTTAAGATTTACCGTATCTTCGTTTTTCGGTCAAATGGCCTTTTGAATGGGAGAGCTAGGGGCACTACTATGATCGCATCAAAATCAACATTTTTAAAACACTAAAAAGGCTCGACACAACATGAAACTTTGCTCGAAGTATGACCAGGGGCTCTACACATGAACTTGAGCATTGAGAACATTGTTTGTGTACACAGAGTTTACTAAAAAGAAAGGTTTTGAACGACTTACTTTAGCAGTTGTTGTTTCCGGGCGCTACCATCTCGCCAGTCAAAAAGTGTCGATCTCCGAATGCGAATGAACGGACTCCATAGGAGGAAATGTCATTCTTATATGAGGCTCCTTTTTCAACTACAAGGTCAATATTGTTTTTCACTAACGACAAAACAACAAATTAGCCGTGCATTTATATGGAACTAAGCTTTAGGAGCTTTCCATCTTTACTCTCCTCCCCATTACGTTGCATTCAGAGATGGTAGCGCCCGGAAACAACAACAACTGCTAAAGTAAGTCGTTCAAAACCTTTCTTTTTAGTAAACTCTGTGTACATAAACAATGTTCTCAATGCTGGAGTTCATGTGTAGAGCCCCTGGTGATACAAAGTTTGCCTTTTTAGTGTTTTAAAAATGTTGATTTTGATGCTATCATAAAAGTGCCCCTAACACTCCCATTCAAAAGGCCATTTGACCGAAAAACGAAGATACGGTAAATCTTAAAAGTGACGCTTCCGTCCTAATTATGCTTTTAAACTAAAGTTTGACTCGGGTACATTCACAAAAAGACCCTAGGTTGCATTTTGGCGAGAGGTATGCTTTAAGGTGGATGTTCACAAGTATTGACTGAACAAATGCCTGACTTTTAAAAATCTGTGAATTCCCCCTTTAATTTTTAAACACTGCCTGCCTAATGGAACAACAAGACTTAGTCTAGACCATTATAATTTACTTTTTCAATTTCTGTTTTTGTTTCTTTTTTCTAAATCAGATATCAGCTGGTATTGGTAGGCCTGTGTGATATGATGCACTTGGTTCAATAACATTTATAACAACACTGCATATCAATACCTAAACAGGTATTCTACCACACCAGAACAGTCGCCACATGCGTTCAGCCTACTTGCACGTTTCCAGTCCACGCTGTACTGCTCGCTCCATCTGGGCTCTGGTCGCTAAGGTGACGTTCAGCAACGAACAGGCAGCTCTGGCAGCAGATAAGTTGAAGGCGTATTCTCCTCCTCCTCCTAAGAGCATGAAGACTCCAGCAGCTCTGTGACTTTGAGGGACTGCAGACACACATCAAAAAGCATGTGTGCAACATAAACAGACTGTCAGCTTATCAAGAGTTCTGTCACTAACAACATTAATTCGGGACTAAAGTGTATCTTTACCCATGTAAATTTAAAGTATCACATCTTAGAAGTGTTACTGTCCATTTTTTTTGATAGGACAGCTTAGACATGAAAGGGGAGAGACAGGGGTAATGACGTGCAGCAAAGGGCCACAGGTCGTAACTGAACCCACAGCCGCTGCGGCGAGGAATGAGCCTCTGTACATGGGGCACACGCTCTACCAGGTGAGCTACCCAGGCGCCTTGATACTGTCCATTTAAGAAGCACCACGATGCAACACATTGATTTTGTCATTTCATAGTTAGATCACGTTAATCTACAGTACATACTGTACTATATTCTAAAGTAAATAGTCCAGTAGGTGTTATAGTCTGCAGATTAACCTCTGGCACTGTGGGGACAAAAACAACATAAAGTAATAATTAAGATTTTCTACATTTAACTTGTAATATTTCATGATTTATTCATGATGATTTTTCATGTTTATTTGGTGCTTTTATCGGACTGTGACCGTAGAATACATTTTTGATTGTGACCTGAAAAGCAACCAAGAAGAGTGCAAAAGTTTAGAGCCAAAGCGTCCTGAAAATATCCATTTCACCATAAAAGGAAAGAACTAAAAAAAAGAAAATAAGTGTATGTTATACATTCGTGCAGTCAAATTAATTTCACACCAGCAAAATGAAATACATAAATGCTCCAGTATGTGTGTGCTCTAAATGTGGTGCCCTACCTACATCAGAAACAAACAACGTACCTTTAATTAAATTGGAGTTCGATGCCAGTGAAAAAGCTGCAAAAGACAAAAGTAAAAGTGGAGTAAAAAAACAAAATCTTGCCATGTTTTCTGTCAAATTTAAGAAAACTGAAGCGGTTGAAGGTGAAGAACCAAATAAAGCGAATGCACAGGAAAAAAGCCTCAGAACAAATGTGATGAGGATGAGACGAGGAAACAGGAAGTGGAGGTCAAATCTGCTTGATGCCCCTTTATGCAGATAACACACACATCCACGGGAGAAAGAGCTTGACTCTCAGTGTGTTTGATCGAAAACGTTGTTGTGTTTGGGTATCAAATCCCAGACATATGACATATGCAGCATATTCAACACCGAACTAGTTCAATATAAAAACTAATTGAGGATTTCCAGGAAAGATTAAAGCAGGATGACAGAAAACATTTGCATTTAACTGGTGTTTGAGTGAAATAATAATCAGGAGACAACATTAAAGAGCTGATCAGTCGTATTGTTTGTTTTTTAAAACTGGTTTAAAATAGTTTTGTGGTCGAAAGTGATTCTGCTTTGCCAGCATCTATCTTCCAGAGCTAGGACTCTGACAGGAAAAGTCGGAAAGGGAACTTCCTCTACATTGTTTCTCTGTGTTTTCTTTCCCTGTTTCTCTTTTTATTCACTTTTACTATTCTTCTTCATTTCTAGCTTTCCTGTGGTCCGTTAAACTGTGGTATTATTCCATTATGTTTCTGCTGCACCACATTGTTCTCAGGCGTAAAGGAAGAGTGTCCAATCCTCTTCCTTTTGCACACATTGGCACACATCAAAGAAAGGACCAGAAACCACATGCAGTCGATGGCACACTGTCTTTGAGTTCAAACCTCCAATACGTGAAAAAGTATGGACATTATTGCCCTTATCTTTGCCACAAACTTGCTTGCATGAGCTTGCACATTTGATAAAAGTTGACGAAATCACCATAAAATGTTTGTATTACACTAAATAAGGGAATATTTCATATTTTATATGTTGTATGAGCTATGCATAGGCTGGTCAGAAAGAGGAAGGTAAGGAGGTAGAGAGGGGGAGTGGAGGTTAGTCCTCAGGCTGTACAAGCATCCTTATAGATACCTTTAGTTTAACCAACGATCTGTAGGAAAATTATTGTATTTGTCATTAGTCATTTTAGAGGGATAGGCTACTGTGCAAATATTACAACTACTCTACCTTTAGGAATGTTAGAGGAATGTCAAAGTGATCTCACAGGAATAGTCAACACCACAAACCCAGGAGGTTTAATACAGAATGATCCCATAGAAGAGAAAACAAGGAAAGTTAGGCATTATACAGAAAGAGATAAGGGCCACGTGAAAAAAGGCTTCTCCAAAGTAATGCATTCAAAAAAGTAATTTCTGTACACAGGACACAGTTCTGACATGACTCATCATTGCCACAACCAGGTGTAACAGACTGAGTGAGTGCTAAAGAATTCATAGAACAGTGAGGAGATTACTCAACCTCACTGTTGCTAGAAACATATCCAAACAGTACATTTTAGATTAAGGATTTATATGCACCACTGCAGATTGTCAAATAACTGCTAGCTTACTACAGACTTAGGTTTGACATTCTGTCCCACACATGCAGTGTATATATCAACCATGTGTTTTGTCTTATCACTCCATCTACTTTTTGTTTTCCCATGAACATGACATCGCATATTTGCACATTAGTTCCCTAGTAAATCTGGCCCACAGTGTTAGTGACATTAATCCACTCTTGGATTAAACCTGTGCTTTTCTGCATGTACAACAGATGAGGTGATGGAAGCCTTTCATGAGAAACATATGTTAAAAAACATGTATATATATATATATATATATATATATTGTTTGTTCTTTTACCTTTTATTGTAGATAGGCTATATATTTTTTTTTAATTTTTTTATTTTACATGTTCGAAATAAAGCATTCATAAAACTCACCAATTAACATGCATATCTTATATGTTTAATCTGTGTTGGAGGGGCTCCTTTCATTTTTTTGGAATTTGTGTTATTCATATTTTGATGGACTTTTTAAGCTTTTGTTGGCTGAAATTAAGAAATGTTAACAGCTGCGTTGATAGTAAACAGCATTCCCCAAAGATCAAACCTCATCATCAGCTCAGTGAATGCTTAATATTTTACATTATATTCCAGAAACCTTTGGATCAAAAGCCTGCATGCTCCTCTAACCTATGGAACCCTCAGCATTAGGAAACCTGAGCCTGGGCGTGATAGAGGCCTGTTAGCACTATATCACAATAGATAAGTGATCTTCTCTGTTGGTCCGGTGTATTTACAGTTACATGCTGACAGCGAGGATGTTTTATTGTACCGTGGTGCCGGGAGTTCAACATGTCCCAGTGAATATCGTATGAATTATGGAGCTTCCTTTTGCTTCCGCTTCAGGCTACAGCATAGAGGACTGTAAGGGATACAGTACAGCGCTATAACACAGATAGCTGCAGGAGAAGCTAATTGGTCATACTTCCCTGGTCAGGAAGAGTATAATAGTCTCAATTCATCTGCGGGGGGATAAAAGCATAATCCAGTGATAAAAGTGTGACAGTTTCCTTCATGCAGCATCATTACAGAAAGTAGTCCTCGAGGACAAGAGGAGGCTGTAATTGAAACTGTTTTTCCGAGGTCACTGATCCAAAGCCAATTACAGGCATTTTTCTCTCAGACAAAACTGTCAGATAATATACTTTTGCTAAATGTCTGTTTTTACTCTTTCTCTTAGTCTTAATATGTTATAAAAATATACATGTATTCAGTAAATTAAGTTTATTATTGTTATTGTTAGTTTAATTAATTCATTAACTGTAATCTACCCAATGAGGAATGCTCTTTAGGAATGCCTCTACTAACCCATACTTACATTCATGCCTAAAAGCTACTCAGTACACCAGTCTTCTCTCTTGGTCTCTGAGCAGCTCAGGTGCAGCAGTTTGGGCTGCAGTGCCTTGCTCCTGGGCACCTTAACAGTGGCATGAGGGATGAGCAAGTCTGGGAAGATCAGAGACCAGACTGGGGAGGCGGTAGTTTTGTTTTAAGTGAAGGCCATTTATCTAATTATTTTAATATTTTGTTTCCTTGTGATCACGAAAAATGATCTTAATGATTTTCTTTTAGCAGTGTGTCATTTCCAATGAATATGCAATAATTATGATAGCATTGTTTGGGGCTTTTTTTGGGATCATTAGAAAACTTCTCTTATTTTAACAAAATCTGATATTTTTTTTTCTGGTCTGGTGCTCGTATCAACAGGACGAGATCATTTGACTCATATTATCCTTCTCTGATCTCCCACCGCTATGGTTGGGATTTGTTCAGGCTTAGGCACACAAACTTCTTTCCTAAGTTTTGGGAAAGATTGTGGTCAAGGTTAAAAGAAAGCAACCTGACGGGAGACAGGATGTTAACAGTGGTCCTCTATGTCAAAGTCAAACAACTGCATAATCACAACTTTAGCTTTCCGCACTTTTCAACAACCAAAGCAGTTACTGGAAAGAAATGTCCCTCACACATTGCCTGGATCTATTATCTGACTGAAAAGTGATGCCATTTTTGTCATAAAGACACAACAAGACTTTTTTTCACTGCATTTTCCAGAGTTTCAGTCACCACTAGGCCTGCCCCGGCCCTCTATGCCCTGACTGCTCTGTAGATCTGAAGATTGGCTGTAAAGTCCAGGGATGTGGCCTTTTTGTCTTTGGTTACACTTTACTTGAAGGTATCTACATAAGAGTGACATGATACTGTCATGAACGTGTCATAAACATTATAAACAAGTCATAAACGTTTATGACATAACGCTTCTTTTAGTAAGTGTCATTCGGTTTTTGTCATGACAAGTTAGGGTTAGGGTTAGAGTTAGGGTTAGGGTTCATGTGTCATGACTGTGTCATGACACTGTCATGTGTTCATGACAGTGTCATGTCACTCTTATGTAGATACCTTCAAGTAAGGTGTTACCTTTTCTTTTTTGCCCCTGCTATGGAAAATGTCACCAATATTGATTGGTATGACTAAACTGTGAATATTTCATGTCAAAATGCAATTGCATTTCACTTTTTAAAAGATAAAAGGTGCCCTCATACCAAAACACAGAGACTGTATGCCTCTGTCCCATGCAGGCTTGTTCTATCATGTTACCCTATAAATAATGGATGATGCTCAGCCTGGCGATAGGAGCCACCCAGTGAGCTTGACGTGAAACTGAGAACTTCATTCACATCACACATGACATTCTCAGCACAAACTGGGAGCCCCGTCTGCTGTCAGAGCATCATCCCAATTACGGTGAAGTGACATTTTGACAAAGCTGCGCTGATCTGGCTCTGAAAATGTCACTCAGAGCGAAATCCCACACCGACCTGCAGGCGGCTGGGTGCTCCTCGCTAGACGGCAGCTTGTACAAGTCTTTCTCCATGAGCAGCAGTAACGTTAACAGAGGCAACCGGTTCGGGAACGCGACAGCGGAAGAGGTCAAAGGTCTTGCCAGACCGTCCAGGAGGCCCGTACGGGTGGTCAGGCCGGTCAGCGCCATCAGCACCAATGGCTCCTTCCTTCAGATCAACCATCTGCAAGGAGAGCTGGTCAGAAAGAGGAAGGTAAGGAGGTAGAGAGGGGGAGTGGAGGTTAGTCCTCAGGCTGTACAAGCATCCGTATAGATACCTTTAGTTTAACCAACGAATCTGTAGGAAAATTATTGTATTTGTCATTAGTCATTTTAGAGGAGTAGGCTAATGTGCAGATATTACAACTACTCTACCTTTAGGAATGTTAGAGGCATGTCAAAGTGATCTCACAGGAATATTCAACACCACAAACCCAGTAGAAGTTTAATACAGAATGATCCCATAGAAGAGAAAAGAAGGAAAGTTGGGGATTATACAGAAAGAGATAAGGGCCACGTGAAAAAAGGCTTGGGTTAAAATTGAGAAATCCTGGGATCAAACTCTGGATTCTGAGATTAAATAATTCAGATTTTACCACCCTCAAAACCCTGATTTCAATTTCCCAATCTCACAGAATTATTATTTCCTTCATAATAACAAGGTTATTCTCCGAAGTAATGCATTCAAAAAAGTAATTTCTGTACACAAGGACACAGTTCTGACATGACTCATCATTGCCACAACCAGGTGTAACAGACTGAGTGAGTGCTAAAGAATTCATAGAACAGTGAGGAGATTACTCAACCTCACTGTTGCTAGAAACATATCCAAACAGTACATTTTAGATTAAGGAGTTATATGCACCACTGCAGATTGTCAAATAACTGCTAGCTTGCTACAGGCATAGATTTGACATTCTGTCCCACACATGCAGTGTATATATCAACCATGTGTTTTGTCTTATCACTTCATCTACTTTTTGTTTTCCCATGAACATGACATCGCATATTTGCACATTAGTTCCCTAGTAAATCTGGCCCACAGTGTTAGTGACATGAAGCACCACTCTTGGATTTAACTTGTGCAACAGATGAGGTGATGTAAGCCTTTCATGAAAAACACATGTTAAAACATATATCCTGAATGTGTGTGGTTCATTCATAGCCTTGTCCTCACTGCTATGATGGATGTGAGGAAAAGCTACTTAACAGCTAACAGCCCCCTCTTATGGAGTACCTGCAGTGAAAGAGTGAGTTGCAAGTCACTTCTTGATGGTGCTTTGCAACTAAAAAGTCAATGAAGTCATTTAGGTAGCTGAGAAAACAAATCTCACCACAAAGTTTATTCTGGGCCTTTTTAATCATATGACATGATCTCCACCACCGAATGG
Source organism: Sander lucioperca (assembly GCF_008315115.2). Classification (NCBI taxonomy): domain Eukaryota; kingdom Metazoa; phylum Chordata; class Actinopteri; order Perciformes; family Percidae; genus Sander; species Sander lucioperca. The sequence goes on along the minus strand of NC_050179.1, from coordinate 30,419,458 downwards.
AGTTTGCCCACTTTTCATTGAATTGTAGTTAAGTGTCCTTAAAGTGCTCATATTATGCTTTTTGGCTTTTTCCCTTTCCTTTATTGTGTTATATATCTTTTTTGTGCACGTTATAGGTTTACAAAGTGAAAAAGCCCAACGTCCACCCCAAAGGCATTTACCATCTCCAACAGAAAACACTGCTCACAAACTGCTCCAAACAGCTCTGTTGTAGTCCAGCCTTTACTTCCGTGATGACTGTGCGTCACTTTGTAACACGCGTTATAATGCTCGCCTAGCTGCTAGCATGGCACTCCCTCATACTCTGCTTCTGACTGGCTAGTAGTCCTTACCTAGGTACTGCGCATGTGCGACTCCCAACAAAGATGGAACAGAAGTGAGAGGTCTCACTCTGTAGCTAAAACAGAGAGCTCAACACACTGGGTGAAAAGAGGAGCTGCAGCAATGTGCAGTACAACAAAAATATGGTGTTTTCTGAAAATTAAACCATGTAAACCTATTCTGATATATCCTCTAAATACAATTATGAACCTGAAAATGAGCATAATATGAGCACTTTAAAGTAGGGAGAGAAAACATGGATACTTTAACCTACAATTTCATGACAACTGGACAGACTCCACTGTTGTAAATATCCTTTAGGCTGTGTAGGGTACTTCATACTGTTTGTTCAGCCGAGTCTTTCCAGGGCCTTGTGGTCCTGTTCGAATGATGAATTTCTTACTGGCACCAGTCAGTGTCAATGTAAATTTTCCTCAGGAATGCGAGGATCTGAGAAAAGAAAACAAGTACTTGTCTAATGAGATCCACATGGAGCGGATTATGATGCGTACAGAGAATGAACTGACCATGAGGAACCTCAGGAATCTGAACCAGGAGCTGCAGACTCAAGTCAAAGAGGTACACACCCAAACACTGGACATAGTTTTAAACAGTGCATCACTCAAGAGATAAAAAAAGTCCTGCTACTCCTGAGGACTGATAAAAATAAGATATATGTCTTCATAAAACACCAAGAATTGTATTAAATTAATATTAATAATACTTAATTATTAGATTTAGAATTAAAGGGAGAAGATCGCTGCAGAAGAGGCTGAGATATCCTGACTTTTAGCCCGTATGAGTCAAGCTCCAAAAACACTGGATCCTACATTTACTACCAGTAGCTTCTTTGCAATGCCTGGTCAATGTATTTCCAACTCCACAATCCTAGTTTATAACACAGGAACCTGTTATAAAGTTGTAGCCCAAGCTGAGATAACACTGATGATGATCTCAGCTTGGGCAGTTACTTTCTTTGATTTGACAAAGCTCCTCAGCAGCCAGAGAAGACGTGCAACAACTGCTTTCACAGGCTGAGTAGCAAATGCCTAGTACAATAAGTGGAGGGAGTGACCCTTTAATACTAGAAGAAGGCAGCATTTGAGTTAAATCAAGATATTTTTGGATTTTAGGATAGTCTCTGATGGTAGTGATCTTACATAAATGTATAAAGGAGTTTCATGTAGTACCATGAAACTATATTCATTCATGCCACGTAGTAGCTCACTGTGTTTGGAGTCGTATTACATCTAGAAACAAAAGGCAGGCCTCTACTGTTTCCTGACTAAGTCATTACAGTATACATCCACCTATCTCTGTGACCCACATCAGCTGAAGCAGAAGCTGTATCAGAGCCAGCAGAGGGCGACCTTGTGCTCAAGAGCTGCAGACGAGGCGGAGGAGTCCAGAGCGGAGGCGGAGAAGTGCAGGGCCCTAGCTGAGGCTCGGGCCCTTGGGTATCAGCGGGACAAGGGGGCAGCAGAGGCTGACAGGAGCCGCATGAGTGAGGAACTGCAGCATCTTAAAAAAGAGGTACACAGTTATACACTGATATTGGCAGGTGGTCTGCACACTCACCTTTATACAACTTGTTAGCAACAGAACAGAAACAATTGGAGGCAACAACTAATGTAACTATAGTGCAACATGTAATGTGTATGCTCCTTGGCTTACACTGAATGTAAAACAACAAGTCATTCTCCTACAATTTCATTTCAAATTTCAGCAGGTAGCATTTTTGTTTAACCAAATAATGCAGTATTTGTAGAACAGAGGCCTGGGGGGGTTACATGCCAATTTAGCGACTGCATGGACAGCATGTGTGTCTGTGTATTCATAGTGTGAAAAAATACTTCACTGAAAATAAAAGTCATAAGTGATAATATTGTTCATAAAAACTGTTTTTGAATCTTATGATAAAATGTTAGATTTAATTATGGGTAATTGACTTTTGATCAATTATGTGTTGAATTATATAATAAAAAAGCAAGTCAATTTATTGCAACTGTAAGTAAGTGCATATAAAGGTTGATGCTGGTTATATTCTATATTCTTCTTAATGTCAACAAATCCAATAAAAAGACCCAAACCAACAATTAATAGATCCCACTAACAAGTATCCTACTGTCTGAGTACACAGCCTGATACACCTTCCTCTGTGTCAAGCTCCATTGTTGAAAGTTTCTACCGCATTGTTGGTTTTGGTCTTTTCATGGGATTTGTTGACTATGAAAAAAATATAAAATACTTATTCTTTAAAACAACACAAGTTCAACAAAGCGAAAATATTCAAAGCAGTTACAATGTGTAAGAACAAGCAACAGAGATATAGACCCACACAGGGACATAATTGATTGTGAAGTGCCTAAAGCTAAAAAATAAATAATTCCGATTATGTGTGCATTCATCATAATAAGTGGGAGAGTGTTCATAATCGAGGGAAACCCTTTACATATCAGAAGTATAACAGCCAACAGCTTTAGGTCGGAGGACCTCAAAGACCTCAATGAGACCTGAAGGTTTAGAAAGTCTGAAAGATAACACATGGCCATCCCATTGAATACCTTTAGTACAACTAGTACTAGTTTTTAGTAGTTAAAATCGATCGTACTTCACACTTGAAGCCAGTTAGGGGACAGGACAGGGGTGGTGTGGTCTCTTTTTTTGGTGCCAGTGAAAAACCCATTACTTTCTCCAGATCATGGGGTGAGAGGAAACATTTAACAAATTATGGTCATGATCATGTCCATAATTTTGTATTGATAAGCAGAACAATGAACTTCAGATGACATGTCCCAAACCAGATTGGATGTGGAATATTTTTAGCACAGTTTTCTGATAAAGTTATCTCTCTCTGTTATCAGCATCAATATCCCTCAATCAGCCAGGGCATAAACAGGATACAACATTATCAGGGGCCTGAATCGACTCAATTATGACCCATGACATTCATTTGGCATCTGCCTTTTCTTTTCTGTAGCACACTGATCTGCAGCTTTTACTAGCAAAAGCAGAGAAGAGTTACTTTGAAAACAAGCTGAAGCTGGACCGGGTGTCTGGGGAGAAACAGGCCTTGCTGCAGGAGAACAGGAGCCTAGAGGGAGACAGAGATGACCTCCGACACAAGCTGAGACAGATTACAGAGGAAAATGTCCAAATTAAACAGAGGTGGGTATATTTCATGGGCACCTTGTCTGTGTACCCAAAGTACATACAGAAAATGAAACATAAATGTATTGTTTGCAGAGTAAAAAAGAACAAAACAGATTTGATTTTAGCAGAGATTTTGTTTTCTTTATATGTTGTTCTAAATCAAATAGTCTAGGCTATGATTATGTTAAAGCTGCAATTATAATATAACAAAAATTGATCAAGAGGGCGCAGACCAATATTAGTAGCTGAGGTTCGAAAGAAAGATAGAACTGTGTGTTATCTGCATAACAATGATAAGTGACTACACTTCAGAAAGGTCAGCATGTGTTGTATAAGGAAAACTAAATAGCACCAAGGATAGAGCCCTGGTGTACACCAAATTTCAGCTGAGCATGTAGGATTTCATACTCTTTGCTACAAAAGTTGCAAATAAACTCCTGCACACTGTACATTTATTTGCAACATTTCAGTGCGAAACCTTAGTTTGTTTGCAACTTTTAACCTACTTGTCCCTTTTCTACGTACTTGTTTCATTAATTAGATGTGTCCAAACTCTTAGCTACAGCAATGTATCTACCTAAAAGAAAATACAAAGGGAGAAAAGTCAAGAGCAACTTAGAACTACTTACAGTGTCTACAAATACAAAAAGTCTACAAATAAGATGCCATTTAAGTGTGTAACTACTATACAAATGAGGAGGTGATAGTTAAAAAAAAATGTTTAAAGTGAGTAAATAATTGCTTTTCGAAACTAATCAGACACACAGTCACAACAATGTGGACTGTTGAGAACCGACAGTAAACGCCTCGTAAAAAAATGCCAAACAGCAAGGTTGAATGTCAAACCTTATTGTAACCCCTTATTAACAAAGAATAGAGTGGGAATGTACTCCACCTGTAGGAAGCAATAAATCCACACATAACAGCAAACTATGTAACCGTATGGGAAATCACCATAAAAAGAAATCGCATTTACAAGATGAGATTTTAGTCAGAGGAGTGTCCAGCATCATGTTACTCAAAGTGATTTCTTATGTTTTGAAGTCTTTCAGACAATTTGGTTAAAATACATCTTGTGCTACAATTTTGGGACCACCCAGAGCTGCATCATACATTAACTGGATAAGTACTTAACTCCATTTAAGCTCTACATTTTCAAAAACCAGAAAGGACATATTTTCTCCTGCTGAGTGTAATACTGGGAGCATAAATTGTAAGATTAATGGAAGAACATCAGATCAGATGAAATGCTGCACAAATCTAAACAGTGTTCGCTACGAAACCCGAAGCATCAAAGCAGATGACGCTGCTAAAAGAGTTATGATCTTGGCCCTTTGTTTGAAGGCAGTCATGTTTTTTCAGCATTTTTGTGTATGTTCTAGGTGAATATGTTTGACCTCTCATTGCCCTAGTTTGTAGACACACTGTAAACATAATTGAAAATTTAAAAAAAATGTTTCTGCTTGAATGATGAAGGCGTCCCCCCAGTCTAAGAGTGCTTGCAAAACATTTTCAGTGTCACATACACTATATTTTATATGGGAATGCAGAAGAATAATAAGAGCATGACTGTAGGATGGATAAGCTGAGAGGAGATAAGGGAAGCTGGAAGTGAAGAAGAATAAAGGAGGATTTAAAGGGGGCAGCAGAGGAGGAGAAAACAGTAGAAACTATTCTTTTTAATCATCTTTTAGAAAGATGAATGTCAGAGAAGAGAAAGGCTGTTTGATTCTAAGACAAGTTTCCCAAGATAAACGCAGGATTTCAAATACTCCCTTAAAAGTAGAAACTAAATCACACATTTCTTCACCTTCATTTGGACATACGTACAGGTGGTCTCTGTGCAGTGTCAGTGAACAGAAAAATGAGGGAGAATTCCTTTATCCAGATGTGCTTAGCTACTATAGATTAATCCGCACACGCTACATTACTGGTAAAGAGGTTTACATTGTCATCTAAAATAGCTTGTGGCTTTGATTTACTGGCTAATATTTTTTATGTTTTTGTATCTGCGTACAAGGTTAAATGACTGATTTCAGACAAGCAAGACTGTAGTCACGATGCAAACAGTACTTTAAAAACACAAGAGGAGTTTGCACTAAGGTTCTTAACAAAGTAGAAGTCAAAAGATTGGAAGAAAGGAGAACTAAAATGGGAAAAGGAGTATAATAAGGCCCAAACAGCAAAAAAATAAGATAAAAAAAAAAAAAAAAAAAAAATCCTTTATTAATCCCACAATGGGGAAATTCACACTGTTGCAGCAGCAAGGGATAAGAGGAAAAGTGGAAAAGTAGAAGACACATGTTAACACACAGTAATACATATAATTAAAGAGAGTATATATTAAAAAGTAAATAGTAAAATGTATTTACAGTAATTGAACAGTCACATGTTTTATTGCATGTTATATCAGCCCTGGTGTGTGTGTTTTCTCCATGTGGTCTACTGGGAGCAGTGCTGATTGTAGAGTCTGACAGCAGCAGGCAGGAAAGACCTGTGGTATCTCTCTGTGACGCAGCGCGGGTGCAGCAGCCTGTCACTGAAGGAGCTGTTCAGTGCTGACAGTGTCCTGCATGGGGTGGGAGGAGTCCTCCATCATGGAGAATAATTTAGCCACTATCCTCCTGTCTCCCACCACCTCCACGGCATCAAGGGGGCAACCAAGAACAGAGCTGGCCTTCTTAATCAGCCTGTCCAGTCTTTTCCTGTCTGCCACTGCCCCAGCTGACCACTCCATAGAGAATGGCTGATGCCAACACAGAGTCATAAAATAAGAGCGAGTTTGTAAAACAATGTAGAAAATGGAATGGAAATCAATTTCTCTGCATTCGGGTGGTTAAATTGAGGTATTTTTGGATGTCATTTTAGTCTTGTTTTCACAGTGAGGTGAATTCGAGGCGCAGAGCGATGGCGTCGGAGGAGGAGGGCAAAAAGGCCAACCAGGCTCAGCAGGAGGCCGAGGCCGAAAGGCGTCTGGCTGAGAAGGAGAGACAGGAGAGAACGGCCGAGTGTCTCAGCTGGAGGGAGAAGCACCAGGAGTTAGCCGACAGGTTCCGAGCTCAGGAGGACCTGAAGGCTCTGAGGCAGAACAAAGCAGTAAGAAAGCGTTGTTTTTAAATTGTAGTCTCATTCACACTAAAGTCTGTCATTACACAATTACATTGTTGCATGGTGATATACAGTATATATACATATATGTGTAAGCCCATTTCTGCCTGTAAATGAAAAAAATATGATGAAAACTGATTCTGTAAGTCATTACAATGAGAAACTTTCTCAAAATAATGACTTAGTAACTCAAAAAGAGTCACTCATTTGAGGATACTAATTCATTATTTTGAGATACTAAGTCATTTTTTTTTTTTAACCTTTTTTTTACCAGGGAAAAAATCACATTGAGATTAAAATCTCTTTTACAAGTGAGCCCTGGCCAAGAAGGCAGCACATGAAAAATACACTTTAACATACAACAAATAACAGACAGACAGGGATGGACAGCAATAAGAAATAAGAAATAAAAAACAGAAAATCACATTTTAAAAACAAGCGCAGACATGTTGGTATATTTGATGTAGGGAAGACTTGAATTCAAAATTATTCCAAAAGGTTTCTCGTTATTTTTGGAAACTAAATCATTATTTTGAGAAGGTTTCTCATACTTTTGGGATACTAAGTCATTATGTGAGATACTAAGTAATTCTTTTTGGAATTTCTAATGATAATAACTTACAGGATCTTTTTTTCATCAGATTGGCAAAAATTGGCTTCCGTAGATTTCATGTCAGCACATAGCATGAGTTAAAATGACATGTTTTCCATTAAAGAACAGCAGATTAGGAGTGTGGTCTGTAGAAATGGACATTTCTTCCATTCTTTTTTTTGCCTGTGTGGTTAATACAAATTGAAGGTACATTTTATGTTTGTTTTGGAACAGTGTCAAGCCAACATCAAGAGTTATTTCCTCTGCATGACAGAAAGCGATCAGAGGGTGAAAATTCTCAAAAATCAAGATGGCACGCCAAGAAATTTTACGGTGAGATGACTCTACAGCTGTGTTCATGAAGTTATCTAATCATGTAAAACAAGAAAAAAAAAAGTTGTCATGTCATATAATTTTGTTCAGGAGGGAGACCCTGTGTACATTTCCACTCCTGAGTCCAGTCCTGAAGAGCCTGAAAGAATTCCATCCAGGTAACACTGTGGCCACAAGAGGGCCATAAAAACAACAACTTTCACTAAACATATTCTCCAGTGGAAACATTTTTATCTCCAAAATGTCAACTTTTCAGAAAAAAACAAATAAATCTTGTTTTAGTTGAATGACAGAACACTTTGGGCATTATTATCCAATGGATTTTTAATACATACAATATGTAAATAATGGTCTCAACTCATGAGGCAATATCAGCCTTCAAACTATTGAAGAGCATGAAACCCACCAGAATTGGAAATACAAGGTTTTCCTATGACAAAATGTGAGGTCTTCTAAGATGTGGCATTGCCTTTTTTGATACAAAATACTAATACTGAAAAATAGGAGTAATACTGGTGGACAAACAAACAAAACTGTGAAAGGTAAAACAAATTGTAAGGGATCAGTTGCATTTTATATGTACAAGAACTCACTCCTTTTATAACTATTTTTTTCAAAGGACCATGTTCAGGGTCTCTGCCCCACACACGGGGAGGGATCTGGGCCCGAGTCACTTCGATGAGCTGCCCCCCTTTGGAGGAGAGCGGCCTGACTCTGCCCCTCCACGCAGAAGCAGGAAGGTGGTGGAATACTTCTGGATCCCTACAGAACAAGAATAGTCAAAAATTAACATTTTGTCATAGAAAAGTTGCTTTGTTTGGTCATTACTGCAGCCAGAGGAGATTTTTCACTCAGTTTTTATGAGTTACAGAGAAGCAAAATGATTGTTGTTGGGGAAAATGCTGAGATGACATGAACCTCTAGGTCCTGGTCCACTCTCGCAACATGCCAGCCTGCAATTTATCACCATACAGCCTGAATAATCTCCCTCTGCCTCCACAGTCAGACATACACTCACCTAAAGGATTATTAGGAACACCTGTTAAATTTCTCATTAATGCAATTATCTAATCAACCAATCACATGGCAGCTGCTTTAATGCATTTAGGGGTGTGGTCCAGGTCTAGACAATCTCCTGAACTCCAAACTGAATGTCAGAATGGGAAAGAAAGGTGATCTAAGCAACTTTGAGAGTGGCATGGTTGTTGGTGCCAGACGGGCTGGTCTGAGTATTTCACAATCTGCTCAGTTACTGGGATTTTCACGCACAACCATTTCTAGGGTTTACAAAGAATGGTCTGAAAAAGGAAAAACATCCAGTATGCTGCAGTCCTGTGGGCGAAAATGCCTTGTTGATGCTAGAGGTCAAAGGAGAATGGGGCGAGTGATTCAAACTGATAGAAGACCAACTTTGACTCAAATAACCACTCGTTACAACCGAGGTATGTAGCAAAGCATTTGTGAAGCCACAACACGCACAACCTTGAGGCGGATGGGCTACACCCCTCATCTCCACTAAAAATAGGAAAATGAGGCTACAATTTGCACGAGCTCACCAAAATTGGACAGTTGAAGACTGGAAAAATGTTGCCTGGTCTGATGAGTCTCGATTTCTGTTAAGACATTCAGATGGCAGAGTCAGAATTTGGAGTAAACAGAATGAGAACATGGATCCGTCATTCCTTGTTACCACTGGACAGGCTGGTGGTGGTGGTGTAATGGTGTGGGGGATGCTATCCTATCAATATGGGCCAACATTTCCAAAGAATGCTTCCAGCACCTTGTTGAATCAATGCCACAAAGAATTAAGGCAGTTCTGAAGGTTAAAGGGGGTCAAACACGGTATTAGTATGGTAATAATCCTTTAGGTGAGTGTATTTCTCAGTTATTATACTGAGCTGGAACCCATATTAAAAGGCAAACTTCTTCTACTTGCTCTTTCCTTTTTTCAAAATCATGTTTACCAGCCTCAACAGTTCCTATTTTGATCCCAAAACAAATGTTACTATTCCTCTCATCTGTAAACGTGTTAACTAAAAGCTTGAAATGAACAGGTACAATATATATTTGTATCTGTGGCTGACTCAAATGCGCAACTGTAACTAGATTCGTAAAACTTTAAATGTCAAATTTAAGTACTTTAAATAACCGTCAGTGTTTGGTTTGGTGACACACAAGGACTCGTATGTAATGCCAAAGGCATGTTTTTGTACCTTTTTGAACATTTTGTACATCACTTGTAAAATGTATAGTCCAATTATGCCTTGGTTTTTCACTTACCAGGGTGTGTGGTCAAGAAGAGAAGGTAAATTCAATTAAAAAAACCCACAATACACAAAAATGAGAAATGACTTGAGATCTTCGATAGATAGACACTAATGTTACAGTACAGTTCACGGACGAGCAGAGGTTGTGGTCATCGCAGACGTGAAAGTGTGTTACAGTGTGAAGGATTCTGATGCAGAGTTTGAATATGTGAAGAAAAGCAGTGCAAATAAAAGTGAAGACTAGCTTTGGTGCTCATGTACTGGACTTTATTGACATTAAAGCAATAGAGGTTCACAATAATTTTGAATACCTTACAATATGATCTGAATCCATTGTCTTATACATAAGCATGGCTTGTCTGCACAGTTGTTGGGCAAAAAGTCAAACTTATTTAGCAGTTAGACATTTTAGTTTAGTGAGGGGGGGGGGGGTCAATTACAACCTATGTTAACAGTTTGCTTTCACTTTGCCAATTTAAGAAAAACATTAAAAATGCACTTGTTCCATTTTCCACATTGGAGCATTCAAAATAAACAGGTCACTTTTACACGGTTACTCCAAATTCTGGGTGGGACGAAACTCTGAAAGCCCACCTTTTATCGTTTGTTAAAGGATGCTGAGCTGTCCAATTAATAAAAACAAGCTTTTCTTTTGTTCTCAAATAGTTAATACTTGTAAACCACGTGAAGCTTCATAGGAAAAGTATGCTTCAATACATTTATTGTGCAATTAGGCCAGGACTAAATCAAAAACTTCAGCATCTGCTTGGGCTATAATAGGTTCTTCTTAGTAGATGTCATTATCCAAGCACAATAAACAAACAAAAAAAGCCCATCTTACTAAGAGGTAGAAATACAGGCAACTTTGAAACATTACTGCGGTACACCAATGATTACAACTTCTTGAAATATTGTAACATGAGGAGGATCGTTGAGTGAGTATTGCAACCACTCATCTGAGAAAGGGACAGACGACGAAAGGGGGAATATCACTAAGAAAGCAAGATGCTCATTATCAGCGACTACAAGAGCACTTTTATTTAATTAAAAAGCGGAAATGTGTTTTTTAGTAAGCATAGGTTGACTAAACACACATTAATTCATTTTGAAATGCTTTGCCAGCTTATGCTTCACTCTCACTTCAGTGGGCCCCCCCCTTTTCATCCATCATACTTTCTGAAACAAAATACTGAATGTCGCATATTGTCTTTGTTTTTTTTACTATATAGATCACTCTGCAGCCTGTCTGTTGATTTGTAATCTCCTTTGCCGTTTTGAAAGATCACATGAGTGTGATGGAAGGGAATCCAGCCTGGACCCTTACATGGGATCGCTAAGCCCGTAACTGACAAGACCTTTTGGTAATAGTCTTATGCGTTTAACATTAGCGAAGATGACCACTCATTTGATTTATTTAGGGGGAAATCCTACACGTTCTTAAATAAAGCAGTTTCCTACTGGGGAAGTTCCAATCAGTAAAAATGAAGTGGAAATGGAAAAAAAAAAAAAAAAAAAATACAGTGAAAAAAAAGTTACAAACTTCAAAAAGAAGACAAAAAAAAACCAAACAGATGGTTGAGCCACTCCAGACTTTAGAATTCATGCAGCTGATCAGGACACAAAATCCAAAATCCGTTAGGCAACATATCAAATGATGCTTCTCAGCTCATCGTCACGGTAATGGGTGGTAACACATGAGGCCCTACAGGTACAAGCTTACCATTTATATTTTGCATAACAGAAGCAGCTAAGTGCCATGTGGTAGTGGTTACATTAAGAATGGAGTTAAATAAAATGAAAAAGGTGAGTGTACTAATAAGATAAGGTCAATCTTCTACACCATGATGCTTCTTCTCGGTTTCTCAATCTGCTTCCTCCTCTGACTCCTCCTCCTCCGCTGTCTCCAGCCAGGTGAGCCACTGGTTGACCTGATGGAGGGAAAATCACATATGCAGTACATCTGTCAGTCTTGTACAAAAAAGGTTTGTACGTGATGTGTATACTAGGGATGCACCGAATCCAGGATTTGGCTTCGGATGAATATTGGGCTTTTTGACGGGGTTTGATTTCTGCCGAACCTTAGAATTTTTTTTCCACCGAACCCTATGCTTGCACTAAGCGCGCTACGCTGGTCGACGTAATGACTCCCGTTGATTACGGGAAGGTGTTTAGGTGGACCGTTCAATGCAGTAGGCTGTAAGAAAGTGAAAATGGAACTGGTGAGCAGAAAAAGGTCTTGTTTGGCAGTACTTTCAGTCAAAAGAAGGCCATTCAAGTCCAGCCACATGTTCAATTTGCATTGCCGATTTGTCTCGTGGTGGCAAGGACCCTAAACAACATACAACATCGCCGCTGTTAAAACATTTGCGTATGAGACATCCGAAAGAATACGAGTTGTGCATGAAGGAATCTACAGACAGCAGCCAAAATACAGCAACTTCAGGTACGGCAAAGGAAGGACAGTAACATACTAAAAACTTATGTTAACCATTTGTTTACTTCATTAATGTGTTTACTGTGGTAATGGACTGAGGATGGGAGGAGGATTCGGTATTCGGTTTCAGATTCGGCAGAATCTTAACCAGTAGATTCGGTATTCGGCCGAACCCCAAAAATCTGGATTCGGTGCATCCCTAGTGTATACATAGCTGAGGATATTCAGTCACACAAATCAAGTGGCAATTTATTTTTCATGAGCGCAATCCCCGTTACCACAGATGTTGGAGAAAAACAAACTCCCACTGTGATGGCATTACTGTACCTGGAATAAAGATTTTCCTTTTCCAGGGAATTCCTGGCTAATGTCTTCTTTCCATGCAAGGAAGGCTTCTTCTTCAATGATCTCCATGTCGTAGAAGTTGACAAAGTAGCGCAGCAGCATGCCTTAGTGGAAAGAATAAAAAGAAAGGCCATTAATGAAGGTCTTCACTATAAAAAAAAAAAAAAAACACCTGATTGTTTCTACTAGCAAAATAAAGTATGATTTGTTGCTTGTGTTGTCTTCCCTTCAACCTTGAAAAAAAACACGGCGTTTTTGACGCCTTTTTTTCCACAGTTTGTTTTTGCTTTTCCAACGTTTTAAATTTTTTAATTTTTCTTCTACACATTTTCAGCGCTTATTTCTATGTCCCATATTTTCTGATATAAAACAAAAATTTAAAACGGGTCAATGTGACCCAAAGTCAACACAAGGGTTAAGTGACAAAATGTTTGAATCATTGTTTTAACCAGTGCTGCTGTACTTGTAACTGTAGACAGCATATCTCAACAGAAACCAGTCAATATCCATTCATTATTCTACAGGAATACTCGGGCTGTCATAATGAAGACAATAATAACGAGTTAACGCAAATTCCTGGGGCAGGGACGAGACGGCAGAACGAGAGCGGGTCGGATCTTATAATACATCCATGAACAGGAGTGGATGGCTAGCAGAAACACAGCTCCTTGAGCGGAACAAAAATGGATGAAGAAAAGGGTCTTTTGAATGGCAAGTTCAGTGTCGAAGCCCTTCCAGATGGTTCTCTCTACGAGACTAAAGGTCTTTGCATGTACCGTCGATGTGAATCGAGTTACCAATGGGGCAGTTGAGTCTCAAATACCACTTCAGCATTAAAAACCTGAAAAATATCTCTTAAAAAGTACATTTAGAACAGATTTTAAAAAATGTGCAATTAAATTAATGTGTGATTAATCGTGAGTTAACTAGGATAATTGTGTGATTAAATAATTTTATCGATTGACAGCCCTAATGAATACATTTTTTTTGTTGTTGGCCATTTTAGGCCTTTATTAGACAGGACAGCTTGAGATGTGAAATGGAAGAGAGAGGGGAAATGACATCAGCAGCAAAGGGCCGCAGGTCGGCCGCTGCGGTTAAGACTAAACCTTCGTACATGGGGCGCACGCTCTACCAGGTGAGCTATCAAGGTGGCCCCATGAATACATATTTGACCAAGATTTATGACCAAATTAATTACAGAGCGTGACAATTCATTGTTGTCAGCGCTCTCTGGTGGATAAACTTTTTTTAGACACTTTTTTAACTACCTCAAACTTATATTGGCATTTACGTACTGCAATTACTATTGTCTCACATGTACACCGACACCGACATATTTGCAATAAGTTCATAGCGGCTATATGGGTCTAGCTCTAGTGGATTGCCCAAGACTTGGGAGTACTGTACCTTTAGGGAAGGCGCTGCTGTTGCAGTGCACCTGCAAGGCGTAGAGAGCGCTGACCTGCAGCTCGGTGTGGTCGTGCAGGAACTTCTGCATGACAGGCTTGAAGGCCAGCAGCAGCTGTTTCTCCTGCTCCAGCTGCTCTTTGGAAGGGGCGGCCAGCTGCTCGTCGGCCTCGCCCATGCACAGCTCCTGGGAGATGTACTGGAGGAAACTGGGACAAGAGCAGAAGACAGTGGTCCATTACCTTAAAGCCAGTCACGCAGTGCCAGAACCTTCCTCCACAGGGCTGCAGAGGAGCGTCTGGCTAGTCCACACAGTATTCCGGGATGGGAGAAAAACTTGCTCTGGTTTATTGGCAATTCGTTAAACCAATCACAATCGTCATGGGCGGCGCTAAGCGCTGGACAGAGCCACGGTGCCTCTGCAAAATAGCCTCGGGAAGGAACTTGTTTTGGTGGAACGTGTACGTTTAAAAGTTGTTTTAGTTGTGCAACAGAAAACTCAGATTGGACAGATAGTCTAGCTAGCTGTCTGGATTTACCCTGCAGAGATCTGAGGAGCAGTTAACTATAGTCCTCAGAAATCAACCCAAGTTTAAAATGCCAACACAAAGGAAGCGGAAGGTAACGGACATCCAGCGGAACTTCAGGCGGCACCTGAACAATCCCGGAAATGAAACATGTTATAGACCAAACGATAAATGAAGAATATAACGGGTGGATGAATCGATAATAGAAATAATCATTAGTAGTTGCAGCCCTAGGCAGTGGGAGTGCAAATTATGCAGTGGTCAAAAAAAGCCTGACACGCAGACCCCTTTCACTGTCCTTGCACTTAAATGTTAAATTCGTTAATTGATCAACTTAAACTGAGCCTCAATGTTCATCAAGATTAACTTGAAACACATCGGCTGTACATTTACCTGGTCATGAGGATGTTGACAAAGCCTTTGTCAGTGTGAAGCTTGGGCGAGATGTTGTCTTTAATCCACTTGTAGATGGACTGTGGAGAGGGGTCTGCCGTTATCTGTTTCAGCAGCTCCTTCTCCAGCTTCAGCAGCGGGAACAGGAAGCTCAGGCCCTTCCCCTCCAGGATCTCCAGCATGCGGTCCTTGTTCTGATCGATTTCTGCCAGGAAGAAACAAGTCGGTTATTCAGAAGCAGGGCTGGGTACCGAATTCAATACTTTTTCAGGGTTTCCGCGGGGTCTTAAAAAGTCTTAAATTTGCTAAGTATTGTGTCTTAAATATTTTGAAACAGGTCTTAATTTTCCAATGTCAATATAACGCTCCCTCTACAGTAATGCTCATTGAAATGCTCCCGCAGCACTTTAGAATGATTTTTTTATTTTTTATTCTGTGGTGTTGCAGTTCTGTTGCTAGTCCAAATATAATTTGCTGTATTAGGACTAGAAAGGAAACCAACATGCAACTTATATTGCAGCCAATCTAGACCCCAGTCCTATAATGCCGAAATAGGGTAATTGTTTCAGACGATGTTTCTGCACTCTTGACATCTGACTTTGTTTTTTGATGTTGTGATATAGGTCTTAAATTTCATTCATAATGGTCTTAAAAAGTCTTAAAATTTGACTTGGTGAAACCAGCAGAAACCCTGTTTTTAGGCACCGACCAAATTGCCTCCATAGTATCGAGTATTGAAAAACGCCTCGTCATTCAATACCAAATACCTGAGGAGTAAATCTCATCAGCGTCAGTGAGTCAATAAGCATGCAGCATGCTTCTACCAAGATCTAACAATGCTTGTGATTGGCTGCCTAACGTTACACATCGTAGAGACACGCAGGAAAAGCCCTACGTTACACACAGACGGGGCTCAGGTAGTAGGAGATGAAAAAAAGAAAAAGAAAAAAAGATTTGTGCCGTAATGTCATTTGTTTTGTTAAAATTGGTATCAAAAAAAGTATCGTTCAGGAACCCGTATCAAAGTCACTGAATTGGTATCGATACGGAACATTTTTAACAACAGCCAGCCCAATTAAAAAAGGGGACACAATGGTAACATCTGTTCCCTGGGTGGGATGTCAGCGTTTCCCCTTTTTACGCGAGGTGGGTGCGGCCCTTTTACACAGAAATTAGTTATAAAGTGTCACTATTTCTTTTAAATGAACTGCCGATATACAGGAAATGACTTAATGACTGTGAATGAGCGTATTGGCCGTTTCATTTTGAGAGTTTCCGTTTTTATTTCTCGTTTCCCCTCGCCTGCGTCCTCTGATAACCGCTGACAGTAAATTGACATTTTCACAGCGCTGGGCCAGCCCCAAAACCTGAAGAAACCACAACAATCCCAAAGCAAAAGCTCTCCGCCGCGCCTGTGACTGACACAATCCTACGCCGTGTGTGCGCTGCAGGTGAAGTCAGTTGAAACATACATTCCGCAGCACATGCGCGCCGCTAACGGTCCGCATACGTTGCGCGTTCAATGTAGCCAAAGTCGCGCAACCTTGTCCACATTTTTGGCTGTTTCTAAATAGTTGTGTGATGTGTAAATCAAAGTTTTTATTTATTCAGCAACACCACCACCCCGCAGCTAGGGCTGCACAATTAATCAAATTTTAATCACGATCACGATTTTGGCTTCCCACGATGAAATTCACGTGATCGAGCGATATTTAAAAATGCGTCATCCCGTTCATAGAGCGTTCCGTATCAAAGTTGTTTTCTTATCCTCAAAGCTCCGTAAACCACTGTCTGATCACGTGCCTCCATGAGCCAATCAGAGTTGTTCCCTGCACCGCGCAGCTTAGTTTAGATGTAGACAGTCACAGAGGACAGAGTAACGTGAGGAAAATTCCACAACAGATAGCAGTTGGTCATAAGCATGGATGTATTAAGAGAACGGTCATAAGTCGTTCACGAGGTTTACCAGTTTACCAGTAAACGCAACATTTTGTCCCGTCTGTGTTGTTTTTCAGACAACAGCAGTGACCAGTGCTAGTTTGTGTCTTTTAGCTCATAGCTTTAGCAGCAGACTGTTGTACGTCCCGCTGTTGGAATCCTCTAGAATGAAATACAGTCAGACTACACCGTTTAGCTGTCAGCATTTTAGCCGTGTTTAATAGTTTAATAATTACTAGTGTGACATGCAGCGATGTTTCTGTTGCCTCTAACGTCTGTTTTGGAGCATCAGAGCGCAACGCAGACATTTAAGTGGCACCGTAATGAGGCACAGAAATCCGAGTTGCTATTTCGTCCGGTAGATACCGGGATTTTAACATGCGCCGTTAACGTGAACAGAAAATTGCGTTACCTGTATCTTTTCACGGCAAACGCGCATGTGTGGAAAGCGGTCGCACAACCGCTGAAATGGCATACTCCATAGTATCCTTCAACAAAGGAGGAATGTAGCACAATATGGATGCACAATATGGATGTATTAGCAGGAATGTAGCACAATATGGATGTGAAAGCAGTTATAATTAGCCTATGTGACAATAACATTTGTTCTGGTTAAAATCAACAAATAATCGTGATCTCAATATTGATCAAAATAATTGTGATTATCATTTTGGCCATAATCGTGCAGCCCTACCAGCAGCACCCCAATAATAATAATAATGATAAAATATCTGTAGAGATTTAAATCGGTTGGATGCTGTGTTGGTATGTTTCTGTCTGCGGCAGGAGCATTAAGTACCTGGGAGCATCTTCTGCATGTTGACCTTGCTCTGCTGGAAGAGATCGGTGAGCCACTCGCGGTCCTTCAGCTTGGCCGTCTGTTGCAGGCAAAGCAGGAAGAGGGGGAAGTGTGTGCCGTTCTCCAGGGGGTGAGCCAGCTCCGCCACGCTCACCAGCTCTGCGATGATGGCCCGAGCCGCAAACTGGGCCAGGTAGGACTTCACCAGGGGCACGTCCAGCTCGATCTTGGGACACTGGTCCAGGACGTTGAGGAAAGCCTGCAGGAGAGGAAATGCCACCGAATGAATCATGATGTTACCAACTTCATAATCATTCCACTCGAAATAACTACAGACTCAGGCCTCCTATCCGCTGCGGAAAAGTTCTTTTAGTCAGTCAGCCTGTTCCCTCAGAGGGTCAAGAGAATGGAATTCAATCCCAAACCACATCAGTTAAAACACATATACATCTTTTACTATGCAGCTAAAACACTGCATTGTCAATACATATACATGTCAGCACTAAAACTATTTATAATACATTTATTCTGTTAGTTTGTAAAGTCAACATATATGAATTTTACTTATTGTTTCCTCCTAGTTTAATACTGCTTTTATTATTCTTAACGGTTGTGTCTTTTTTTTCACTTTATACTCCGTTGCTTTGCTGTATATCTTTCTGCTTCTTCCGTTTAAAAAAATGGCAATAAACCAGAGCACTTTTTTCTCCTATCCTGGAACGTTGTGTGGACTAGCCAGACCTTCCTCCGCAGCGCTGTGGAGGAAGGTCTGGCAATGCCAGACTATTTTGAGTCCGATATAAAAGGAATGCTGGATGTTTGTACCTGCATGAAGTTCTCTCCAGTGATGAGGCCCTCAGTGCGGAGCGTGTGGATCAGAGTGCTAGCGTGCTCCTTGTCCTCATCGGGACGGTCCAGGGAACACACGATGATCTTACTCAGCATCTCCGGCAGGAAGTGCTTGGGAGCCTTCATCTCCCTCACGCCGCTCACAGCCTCGGTCAGGTTCTTACTGTTCAAGTACTCAGTCACCATCGACTCCTGAAGTGGAGATTAGAGTGCACAGAAATGAGCTGTGGCCAGTTGGATCACTATATGTGAAAAATTAAGACAACTGCTTGGTCGCGGACCAATGACAACACAAAAGTGCTACTTCTAAAAGATAAGCAGCCGATAAGTCTCAAGATCTGAATAACTTTGTGGTCTTTACAGAAAGGAGAAAAAAGGATAGTTCCTAATGAAATCTTATTTTAGGTATATTATTTAACTTTTTTGGTACATACTACCTTCTTCAAGATGGGTTTGGGAAGGTTTGTTCAACATTTTTTAGTCTAACCAAGTGGTGCCATCAGTATGGAAATGTAGGTTGTGGCAATAGGCTGTTTTGCCTTCCTGATTCCTCCTCTTTATTGCACTCCTTGCCTTCCTGATTCCTCCTCTTTATTGCACTCCTTGCAGTCTTTTTTGTAGAACAATTTTCCATTATTTATATACTGCAGCAGTTCTTGAAAGATGTACAATTTGTTTTTTGCCTACCGTCATTTTAAGCAGTTCCTCCTTGGCAGGAGGTGGTTTCTTGTTTATCTTCTGAGGTTTCTCTTGGATGGGCGGAGGGTTGGTCTTCAGGCCAAGCTGTGGAGGCTGGGGCAAAAGGTCATGCCGTTATTACAGATATAGTTCCACCAAGAAACCATAACATTTGATGATGATTGGGTTTGGCCAGGATTCTTTTTTCCTTTCATTGTTTTTGCTAACGTATTATTTCCCCTCTACACTGTTCAGTACGGCACAAGGTCCTTCCCGGTGTGTGCAGGTTAGGTGTGCGAATCTGTTCTGCTGTTGGAAATGGTGGACACGAGCTGTGCATCGAATAAAAGTTTGTGATCTATATAAACGTTGCGTTTATTACCAGTAACAAGTTTTCTCTCAAAACATTTTCTTTCACACTTTTTGTTGTTGTTGTATTCTTTCATTATGTGTCTACTGTCTCATCTATGTTTATGACAGTTAAAAATAACCAAGAGGCAAACTGTGAGAAGAGACCATCTCTTACCTGTCCCAGAGGGGGGGTTTGAGTACGTGGGGGCTGGGCGCTGGGAGGCATCATGGTGGGGATCTGGGGCTGGAGTTTGGGTACCTGGTTCTTGTTGAGGAGGAATGACTGAGCAGGCCGGAGGCTGATCTGGGGGACCAGAAACACATGAACACAAAACATAAATTAGTACTGGTTATGCTCTTTTAAAAAAAGAAGAAAAAAAACAACCTTAATCTGCCCATTGGCTACATCCATGCCCTCATATCTCATAATCGCAGTCAGCGGACCAGCTGCCAGTTTGAAGAGAAGAGGAGAAGGAGTGGAGGAAGGATAAGAAAGATGGAGATCAAAGACAGAGTACACGGTAGAAGAAAGACTGGTAGCAGGTTGTATTCCTCAGAATAACGCGTCTTTTTATAATCACTGGGCATGAAGACTTAAACAACCTGCAGGCAGGACTGTACGATACATACGTTTTACCTTGAGCAGTACTTTAACAACAAAAGATCTGGCTTGGTGCGTCTTTCAACTTCATTCAAATTCAATTATAAGCTATATTGTTTAGTACCCCTCAGGACAAAACATTTGTTATGCTTTTGTCCATATCCTGTATCACAGCTACGAAGTAGTTCCAGTTACCTCATCTGCATTGAGCTGTCCTTTCTTGCTGAATCGTGGAGGCATGTCCTTGGACTGGACCTGCTGCTGGGCCATGTGGTTCTGGTTCTGGTTGAGGAAATGCTGGTTCTGAACCTGTCGAAGTGCACATGGGCACAGTGGATAACTTTCATAAACTTTTACCTCAATTGAATTGTTCAAGAAACACCAATCACTGTTTGCATGAATAATAATAATAATAATAATAATAATAATAATCTGTTAGCAGGATTACCTGGTTGGACTTAACAAAAGACTTTGGCCCTGCGTCAAACTGTGACTGTGGTTGAGGGACGATGTGGCCGCTGTGGCCGTTGAAGAGCGGGTTGGTGCGATGGCGTCCCATAGTGGGCGAGTACCTATCCTGAATAACCCCCGGGCCAGTTCCAATCCCACTGCCTGAGTACACAAAGTACAGAGATGATGTTAGTAGAGATTTTACACGGAAGAGTGGGTCCAAGCAGAAGACACATTGGGAGCATTATATGAAATGACCACCCATAGATGATCATAAAAATAGATCAAACCATTTTGTAATCACTTTTAGCTCATCATTTTGTGTACCACAACAACTTCAAAATGCATTATTCTTGAGGTAACTTAATTATAAGCAGCTGTACAATGCTTGTAAGAATAAAAAGTCAGTCCAGTTTTAACATCGACAACATGAAAATGAAATGAAAACAAGACGAGGTGTAGCTACAAAAGGCAGAGACACCGAGGAACATAGCCTATACCTGGCATCTGCCCAAACATATCGGCCAATCCCCCGAGAGTCTCCCTGTCCAGTTTCATTCTGTTGGGCATGAAGGGGCTTTCCAGGAAGAAGTCCATCCTCATCCCCTGAGACATGGGTGCAGGGATGAAAACACCCAAATCCTACAGGAACACACAGAACAGAGCTAATGTCATTGAATTGTCCAATAACATGATTACAAGTTCAACAGAACTTTCCAACATTAACTCGAGGGCGTTCCATACTCAACACTAAGCGACGTGTTTGTTATCAAGCCGGAAACTTAAATTACATCCTGTGCATATTTTTGTGTGAGGACAATGTCCTGCTGACTCACATTTCTCACAATGGGCTGCTTGCTGATGTGCAGAAACTGCTTCTTTGTAAGGGAGAGAGGGTTTTAATGTTACAGGTTTATTTACGGCGCCCGTTAACACAGGCGTGCCTCAACCTTGGCTTCGGATGTTGGACATTAACTATTAATCTGAACAAGGAGCGCCATCATTTCACTGGACTCACTTTCACTGCCTCCTGACGGATCTGGTGAATCGTCTTTGGTCCGTTGTCAATGAAAGCCTTGCGGGGGACCCAGTTGTTTTCTCGCAGTTCCACTGTGTCTTGCAGCAGGAAGCGGATCCTAGCGGGCAACTCCTTGTTGTTCATTAAGGATCGCATACGGCCAAAATACTGATCCATTAAAGACTGGAGAAAGGGTGGAGAGAGGGGAGTGAGGACAGGCAGACCTTGAACATACAGTATGGCAGCATCATTTAGGTTAGCACTGGCTGTGAGCCAATTGGGGCTTTAGGTGAGGCTGTGTGCAGCCAGACGGTGAGCTTAGCAAGGCCCTGACATGACAGTCGACCCAGACAGGACCACAAAAGGCACAGAGAAAAGAGGCCGGCAGAGTATTTAAAAAAAAAAAAATAAAAATAAAAAAAAATAGCCAGCCAAAACCAAAACGTTAAATGTCTGGTTTGCGTTGAGCGCCCTGATCATTTTATAGTAATTGTAAGTTCTTTACTAAAGCTTTAAGATTTTACTTCTGCAATGCAAAATCATAAGTAACTCGCTCAATTATAAAAAGGCTATGAAAAAAAGTGTTTGAAAGTTTGTGGTCTGTGTTGTTGAATTTGACATTTGCCAGACACACAACGTTATTCTCATCTGGAGAGGCCGTTCTACGGTTTACAGCGTCTCCAGATGGTTCTGGTGCCATGAAAGGCCGGCACGGTTACCTTTGCTTTCTCATGGTCGAGTCTCGGCCCCACGGTTCTCATTATCTGACAGAGGCACTCCAGATCCTCCCCCATATCCTTGAGCTGGACTCTCTTCTTCTTTTCCAGAAGCTTCAGAAAAAGATTGAGGAGAAAGGGAAGGCAGAGGGGTCATACAAAGTACTCTACTCTGGTTTTCGTGAAGGTATGCAGTATTTCTTTTGATTCCAACTCTTGATGTGCAGTCTTTAAAAAAGGGAAGGAATTTCAAAACAAACAAAAATGATATAAGAGCGCACGTACTGTTTTGATGCACTTATGAAGGATAGATTCGTGGATGAGGTCGAGTTTACCAAGTTCCCCGATGAATTTAATGTTGCCAAGCATCTTGCTCTTGGCAATGGAACGCTGCTCCTCCTCCTCAGAAGTAAGAGGGTTGTCATGTTTGTCATAGACTGAAGGGAGAGGAGAAACAGACGTAAGCAGTGGACAGGCTATGATGAAATGGGCTCAAAGATACTGTACACACAATGACATGCACTCACTTTCAACATTTCTGGTGCGGTTTTCAAATTCATCTTGAAGTTTGGAAATCAGTAGTCTTCTGAAGGTCTATAATAGCAAAATAAAACATCATCCATAGGTTATGCAACTCAAGGCAAAGCCTGTCAACAGAAGCATATATGGAGCATATATTGTGTCGGGACACAACTTTTATAGTTTCGCTTTCACTGCTGAAATGTTATACATATGAATGACAAATATTCATTTCACAATTGAGTTGCAGGGAGGTATTAATAACGACAACAAAATAATCATTAAGAAAAAACAGGGGAAGAGTGGTATTTATTAAGGCCTGCTCAGCAGAACAGAAATGGCAGTAGTGATATAATATAAGAAGGTGGAGAACAAATGTGCTTAAGGCTTAAAAAAAAAAAATGTCTTTAATTGTGCAGAAAATGGTGAACAGCCACACTTACTGTGCTCTGCTTTTGGGATGTTTGGATCTCAGATGAAGGGCCGTCAAAGTTTGGTGCGTCCTCTGCCAAGCGCAGACATAGCTGAGCATAGAGCGAGCTATACTTGGGCTCTTCTAGGGCTTTGTCTACAATCTAAACCACAGCGGGGGAGGAGAGAAGGGAGAAAACCAGAGAGGGACCAGTCGGACATTAAAAGGGTGTATGGGTAGGAGCCAAAAAATGGATGAATACATTTCCATTTAGCAAAGGACTAAAGAATAAAAATGTACTCTTACCAGCAAGATGATTCCTTTAAGGACGAGTTTTGAATCTACGCCCACGTTCAGGAGCTCAAGGCATAGCTTGTCAAACTTCTCAGGCGTGAGTTTGTTGAGTATGCTAGAGAAGACGAAGACAAGAGGGGAAGGGAGAGGCAGCAAGATAAGGAAGTCAGTAGGAGTATGCAAGATCAAAATGTTAGCACGACATAATGTTAAAGGTTTTGACACCATGCTGGGTGTCTAATCAGTCCCTCTTCCTTCAATTGTGATACATGAACCATCTTATAACCCTTCACCGCCTAAGCACTCACTCACTGTTCTGTAGAAAGCTGGAGCATCACTTCATTTGCTGTGACACAGTGAAACAGACGGCAGTTAATAATGGTTTATAAATCCACAGGCTTTGTTTACTAAATCTCATTATCCACATTGGCTTTCTCATTCTCTACTGGGATGGTTTTTACAGAGAGCAGAGTGTGAGTTAATGTCAGACTAGTGATGCACCGATACTGATACCAGGCAGATACCAATTTGCTGCTACATTTAAAAAGGTTTACACTTTTAGGTTTACACAAGTGCTGGTGCATAATTTATTATTTTATATCTCTGTGTTTGTTACATATCATTTTACAAAGTAAGGTAAGACATGTTTAAGTCAAGCCTGATGTTGCTTTATACACAAAAAAATGATGCCAGTTGATAAAGAAAAACTCAGGAGTAAAACAACTCATTTCACAAACGTGACTAATATTGTTACATTTTGTTTTACAAAGTTAGGTAAGCCTGATGTTGCCTTATACACAAAAGAATGATTCTAGTCACTTCCACACAGAGAGGCATACAGCTTATTAATTACACTGGTCCGGATCGTTACTCGTATCGACCAATACCCAAAGCCCAGGTATTGGTACTGAAAAAGTCGGATTGGTGCATCCCTATGTTAGGCACCTTGATTTCCTAATCGGGAATTTAGAAACGCATGTTAGCAACAAGAGGAATCATGCCCAGGAAGATGTGGAGGGATATCCAGATGCTAACTTTTTCATTTATGTATATAATACAACAGGAAAACAACAATTTGATCTAAATGTGGCTAAATGATTGTACGTAAATCTAATGGGCAGTAGTTTAACGCCTGCCTCCTGTGGTGGCCACCAGCTAGTCTAAATTCCTAAGGAGAAACTCTGTCATCTCTTTATCTTTTTAACTCGTAAACATCATCTGACACAGAGGGGAACATGGCTCGAGTGCCGTTAGCAAAGCACATGTCATTGCAGGGACCGCAGAACTACGCAATTCAACCCTCTGTCACTGTTGGATTCACAAAATCATCTGTGTGTGACGAAGCAGCAACAACAATACACAAGTAGCAGAAAATCATGCAAGACACAAGTGATTAACTTTCTAAACGCCTGGGGTCTCATTTATAAACGTGGCGTACGCACAAAACGGGGCTGAAAATGACGGCACTGCCCATGCTAAGGTTGTGATTTATAAAAAACAAACATCAATCATCAAATACCCTAGCATTAGATAACAGCAGAACACAGTGCAAATAACTAAATATCTGTCTTTAATACTGTGCATTTTTCATCAAATGTCAAAGTCTGAAAATACAGCTGTTAAGCTCTTGCGCAATCGTTACATTTAATGTCCTCGTTATCGGTCCGAACTTTAATACTGTTTGTGACAAAACCTGCATGAAGAAAAGTGTGTTTGCCTTTGAATTGTATCTCGGGGTGGGGGGGATACCATTAGTTGATGCTGTGATGTTGGCAAGGTGTTAACGATCACAAATTGTTGTAAACATATAAATTCTGCGGTGAACTCGTGCGTAATGCTGCATGATGGCACTGCTGGCCCTGCAGGAGGACTACAACAGAATGGACGACAATGGAAGAATCAGGAGAAAAACAGACTTCAGGGACCATGACGATGACTGGCTAATACCCCAATTTAAATTCCCTAAAGCTGCGCTCTTGGAACTAAAATATGTACTGAATTGGGTCCAGTAGAGAGGGAAACGCGCCGGAACCGTGCCATCCCGGTCCAAATACAGGTCCCCGCCACTCTGGGGAAACCGGCTGTTTCCAGAGGGAAATGGCAGACAGCTACAGTAAGTGTTTTATATAAATATTATTTATAATCTTGAACTTTATCACTAAGGCTTGTTTGGATATAATATATAGTTCTGTTAAATCTTATCATATAGGTCTGGTATATCGAAGCTAATTAATTAAGCCCATTAACATATGGATCAGCATTCACAGGGTGCTTTGCTTTGACTATTTATGGTTAAAATGGCCGTGTACAGGGCGGGATAAGAGGTTGATTCCCATACGCACACGCGTGGGTAATCTGTGATTTATAAAGGGAACATTGCTTACAGGTGTGCGTACACACGGTTTTATAAATCAGATTCTTTTTTTGGCGTACGCCATTTTTGGCTTTTGGGCGTACGTACACTTTTAGTAAGGCTCCTACGCATAATTTTATAAATGAGACCCCTCCTGATCTTTACTTTGTGACTGAATTAAACAAAAAAACACTTAGGGGAAGCTGAAATTAGATTTTCTGACAATAATTAGATATTTTCTTTAAGTCAACCTGGCCTGAATCCTGTAACCTTTGTTCAAGACTCTTCTGGCTTTCCTGAAGTGAATTTAGCAAGAATTGGACTCTGTACAACTCAAATGGTTTTGGTACCCACCATCTTTAAGCGACAAGTGATTACAATTCTTGCACACTATTATATCTGGGTTAGTCCTGATAAAACTTCATGGAGGATGTTGCAAAAACATATGCTTTTGGTCAGTGGGGATGGACCATTAACTCTTCAAATACGCATACAGGCTTGATTGAACCTTACCCCCTCACTTTCCTGAAGATTGCATCGTGTCGCTCTTTTTCATTACTGGAGTTGACATCTCGTCTAGTGCTTCGTGAAGGAACCCATCTCTGAACGCTTTGCCCTGGGGTTTTCCCCAGGAACTCGCTGTAGAGAGAGAGAGAGAGAGAGAGAGAGAGAGAGAGAGAGAGAGAGAGAGAGAGAGAGAGAGAGAGAGAGAGAGAGAGAGAGAGAGAGAGAGAGAGTATCGCAGAATATGGTGACATCATGGCTGGTACATAAAAATACACTGCCTTTGAAATACAGTTATTGTTCTAGCACAAAATCCTTCAACACTAGCACCGCCAGGAATTTTAGGGATACTACAACCGCCAAGTCCGACGCCCAAGAGCTTCTGTATCCTTTCAGTATCGCTGATGGGTCATCTCTATAGCAGCAAGCACACACGCAGCCCCCACACACTATTCACAGCCAGATCTAACAACTTGAAACCTTACAAAACTGGCGTACACTTAGGAGTTTGCTATTTTACAAAAATGTTAATTTTCACTGTGCATTCAGTTCAGTCAACACAAAATTTCAGGTTTCTGTCAGCAACTCCCGCAACTAAATCGGTTTTCACGAAAAAAACATCTATTTTCTATCTGATGCTGTTTTGGAGTTGTAAGCAGCATATAAACTGCAGCGTTGAACATTAAATGCATAAAACAAATGCTGATCTGCGTAATCAATTTCAGCATTTTATTTTGGCAAGTAAACTAAATGGTTTAAAAAAAAAAAGAAATCATGGTGCAAATGATTACATTATCACATTTTGTCAAACGAAAGGACACTAAGTCCCCCTGAGCTCCCTAGACCGTGTGTCTTTTAGTTCAACAGTCAACACACAACTTGCCATCTGATCGCGCACATCCACACCAACCTAAAAAAATAATACAATTTAGAAACGTTAGTGTTTTGGTCAAATGAGTCACAGAAATGACATTCCTGATACTACAGTGTATAGTGCAAACACGGGACTGTCAGACAGAAAGTGTGATTAGTTTCGCTTTCATTTCGGAAATTTCATAGATATGAAAGGATGAATAACGTGGGCCTGCATGCCTGAGTGTTATTCTAAGTGATTCAAAGTGCATGTGAGTGAGTATTGGCATGCAATGCGCTGTACAGCCATCATGCAAATGCATTAATTCCACAGCGGATGAGAGAGCCAACGTTATCGCTGCTGCTCCTGGCGAATAAAGGGGGGTGTTTTTGTGACAAACACCAAAAGCCCCCTGTTTGGTTTTCTAAACGTTGTTCCATCATTATGACTGAATACAGGCATGTGCAGAAAAGATATGTAGGAAATGTCAGTGTAGGAGGAAAACATAGTAAGAATGACAGAATAATTTAAAAAAACAAAAAAAAGAAAAATGTATATCAATGTATTGACTACTTATTTTACAAGTGAGTGCACACTCATACTACAAATGGTGCACTACAAGATCTATCAACTTGTGTCCAACTTGCACAGAAAGGCCACAATAAGAAAAGAACCACATCTCCACAATACTTCAAATAAAACCCAGGTGTTGGATGTAGAGCTGTCAATCTTCCTCTATGCTATTACCATTAGAATTTCATTATATATAATATTCATCGCTAAAATTGAGGCTATTATTAATCTTACTGCACTACTCAGGCCAGTGACAACATCAGCATGTGGTTGTTGTCGTTATACGTTCACATTCCAACTTTAGCCTCAAAAGGGGCCCATATGACATGGCACATTGCATTTCTGGCACAACAATTCATTTTAAGCCACGAGAACACAGCTAAGGCTAACGGTGCTCAGTTAGCACACTGACAGCATGTTTGAAAGTACAGCCAAAATGTCATAAATGTACTGTTAGTGTTAGCCACCATGCTAACGGCATTGCTATCTTGCCAAACAGCTCTGTGACTAGTTTTTAGTTATTTTTTTTTAGCCGTTTATTGGCAAACTGTTTCTTGCAGATTGTCACGTTAATGTGAATACAGCTATTAGAAGTTAATATATGAAGTCGAAACTGACTGACGGCTGAAGGGCTAGCTAACGTCAACATAAGCTTTCTCCATTAGGCTCTCAGCTGAGCTCGTATAATTTGCGATGCAGTCATGAAACAAGAACGAGCTAATTAATGATAACAACGGCAGCCTGGGCTTTGGAAAACACCGATTGACATTTTCCCTCCATTTTTTTCTGACACTTTATAGAACTAATCGCTTAAAAATTGAGAAAACAATCGGCAGATTCATCGACAATGAAATCAATCGTTAGTTGCAGCCCTACTCACAATGCCTTGTGTTGCCCACTCCCGCTAACTTTATCGTTCAGACGTGATAAAAGCATTTCGTTTTCACATGTGGGTCGACCAGGGCGAGAAACGTTAGCCAACACATTTATAAAAAAAAAATACACATTTTTATTTTTTTTGTACTATTTGAATTATATTCGACTACATTGAGGCACTACTACTTTGTTCCGACAGACCTGGCTGAATGTAGATAATAATGCACCGTCAAAACTATTTGTCCCTTCACACAAGTGGAAGTACTCCATTGCCAATGCAAGGCCTTTAAAACACGCTCCTCCTTTTTTACCCTTAGTTGCAAAAATAATCCCACTCTGCCCGGTTGGTAAACATGCACGTGCTATCTGCAGTTGACTGACATCATGTAACAGGACTTCTTAGTATTCAAATCAAACTTTCCTGGAATTCGAGCCCTTTAATCACTACACTACTAGTGCCGTAGCGCTAATAATTAAATCCCTATACATCGAGTGTGCTCCAGAAAAATTCCAAATGACAAACCTGTTGCCGACAGTCTTGGGATAGTGCTGAGGTGCGCCCCTACCACCTCCTCCCCCCGAAGAAGCACTGTAGAAGCAAACACAAGGAAGGGAACACTTTAGATACACGCAACACTGCGCAAGCTCGAAGATGAATTGTTCTGCTTATTCATTCATTTAGCCATTATTCACACCCAAAAAACTAAGGAAAAACAGCCTCTGCTTACAAATGAGTTGAATTTACATTTCAAAACCGTCCAAAATACACAATTAGAAAACTGATCTGTAAGAATACAATACCAACCAGCCATAAAGATATAAAATGTATTTTTCTTCAGATGTGTTGTATATAGATTGAACTATTAACTGGGTGTATCCTTGCACCTGTATTGAGGAAGATATTTTAGGTTTTATAACTGGTGTTAGAAAACCAATACACCATTGACTTAAATTGAAAGTAGGAATACTCGCTTAGCCTGGCTAATAGCTTCATAAATAAACATTGAATTATGCATTTTCAAGTGACTGTCACAATCAGCTGTTGGAGAGCCAGAGATGCAATGCACACAGTCATACAGCAACGCCAAATGCAGCCCATCTAAGGTGATGGCGTGTGCATTAATGCACGAGTCAGTCATCTGAGTGGGGCAAAGCCGAGGAGAGTCTACATGTAGCCTGGGTTTGGCCAATGTTGTATCTTTCATATCCAAACAAACAAAAAACAAAACAAACTAACTTTATTCTTAATAGTCACATACACAAAGTATTGTAGTGAAATGTTATTTCTGCATTCTTAACCCTTACTAGTTTTAGGAGCAGTGGACAGCTAAAGTATTTATACAGCATCTGGGGAGAAACTTCGGGTTCAGTATCTCGCTCAGGGACTCTTTGACATGTGACAGCCTGGGGTTGAACTGCCAACCTTGAGGTAATGAGGCGACCACTCTACCCAGCGAACCACAAGCCACCAAGGCTACTCTGTGTTATTCTAATGTGCAATATAGTTCCGCGATTTCCATACATGCTCTGCATATGAATCCATTATTTGATTAGCATTAATTTGGTTTTCTGTTACGCACCTTTTTTCCACTTCCACCTTTAAGTGGGGCAGTTTGGTCAGCATTTTCAGTTTTCCAAAGTTTGAGTTCAAGCAAATCTCCTTTCTGCTACATTCATTTTTATTGTTGGCACAGCTGAGCAATAGTGTATGATTTTGTAACTGGCTTCCGTTTGATTCTTTTGGAGAATGTTTTATTGATGAACCCAAGTTTGAGAGTTCCTGATTTAATGCTTACACATCTATTGTCAATTTCAATCAGCAGAAAGCATGCAGTGTAAACCTAAATTACCAGAAGATGAACTAACAGTCATCAGTATCAGTATTGAAAATCATCATTAGATTTGTCATGATTTTAGATAATGGATTGGATGAAACATAACATCACTTCAATGACCAAAACACTATGTGATGCACAAAAGCTACGGTGACATGCATGGTTTCAGGTGCAGTTGAAAAGCAGAACAGGTCGTTCTTTACACTGACTGCCTGCTGCTGTTGTTAGATTATAGACATCATGGTCTATTAATACTCAAATTTCCACGACAGTGTGTTGAACTGCAAGTCAATGTAGCATATAGGCTGGTGACTGGGACTGATTATTTGTATATTCAGGGTGTCTGCAAGCCTAGTGAAATTTTATTCAAGGCATTTTTAAAACATTTGAATGATCAACCAATTTGCCAACTGCCAAATAGCATGTGAAACTAGAAGGTGCATGATAAAATGGCAACCTTAAATCTCCCCCGCTGATTTATACATTTAACATCCAGTATCCCAAATCGTTTGAAGCCTCAATCTGGACATTTCAAGACTTAATCCAGGGTGCGAGACATCCTGTTGACAGTGCTGCCACCACCAGTATTTAACCAACAGGACAGAAATTCTTCCACGTACAGTATGTCTACCCAGCCCCTCTTTTCAAAAGGTCTCACAAAAATAAGTGTCTGACAGCCATTTTGAGCTTTCCAACATCCTGTTTTGTTCTAAAGGCTGGAAGTTCCTGCCCAACAGGCAGAGCTAGCAAAGGGCTAACCATGGAAAAACAAGAAAAATATGTCCTTGTTGTTATTTTCTGTTCAAGCTTTGGTTTATTACCTGAAACGAGAAGCACCCCCTTCTGCAATCGCACTCTCCACTTTGGCGGCTTGACAATGAAGAATACTCAAAAGAATAATAATAATAGGAGGGGATGGGGAAAACGGTGCTGAGGAAGAGAAAAAGGGAGTGCAATTAGTAACTGCTTGGGGAAAACAACGCATATTCATAGGCTACGTTATTAAATAGGGCAGGATGAGTTGTCCAACATGATGTCATTTAGCCAACTTAGCTTGATAAACAGTTCAGTAGCCAGTTCTTTGTTATGGGCCTTGCCACTCACATGACAAATCAAATTATCAAAGCAACACACGTACTTAAGTAAATTATAAACAGATACCTCACACACTACAAATTAGTGTTGTTGAGCATTGATGAGTGTGCTTGGCACCATGACAACAACTGACGTTCATCACACAGCACTTTATTTACATGGGAGTTTAATATTAGATATGTATATTTTCAAGGCCTACGTTTTGCGGTTGTGTGTATGTATACACATTTTATTATTGTACTTTTTTTCTGTCCTAAATTATAAAAGTGTTTTAAAAACCCAAAACGTATTTCTGTGCTCCTCTTTGCTGTGCTGCAACAAATCAAAGGTGCGTGAGCAAACAACTAATTAGCTAGCTAGGTTTGGTAAAAACCTACGTTACGACATTCAGATCAGATGTTTACCACGTTTGATTACAATTGTTTTTAAGCAATTTGCAAATGGTTTCGTCGGGTGTGTAACCTTAAGTGAAGATAATAGTTTGCAGTTACATTGGAATAGTGTTACTGTCTAATCCGACATGCCCCGTGTTGTTACGGTCTAATCCGAGATGCCCCATGTTGTTTTGCTATTTAGATTGAAAACAGGAATAGACTGCAAACCTAACGTTACACCATTATGCAGTGAATTGGGGCAGGGCAGCGTGGTTAGCCGCTAGCTAATGTTCCCAGTCGACTGCATCATTCCATCATGGCTGATATTTAACATAGGGATTCAAGGCCAGTTTTGAAGCGATCCGGGTCCGAATCCGGTGTGAATTAATGGGACACTCGTCATATTACATGACATTCAAAATATGCATTACCACGTTTATTTTCCTGTAAATACTAGTTCGAGTAGCTAGGCGACGACGCCATTTTCTACTTGAATCAGCTGAGCCATCGGGGAGCTAGGCTATCTGCCGGTTTGTAAGCTAACGTTAATATTCTATGGTTAGCTTGAACAAGACGCTGGTTAGACATTAGTATCTTAGCCTTCTAGCTAGCAGAAGCCATTTTGGATGAGCTTTGAGGTTTTGTAAGGGGAAAAAATCTGCCTTACCTTTACAAAAGCAACTTCAGTTTTATATTGTTGTGGGACTACCAAAGAAGAAATAATACAGTTGTTAAGGAAAAACGGGGTATGCAACGGATTTCAGAAGAGCTAAAAGCAGAAAGATGACCGCACAAGCACACACATCAATCCGCTACTAGCTGGTAGAGAGCTCAAGAGCTTGCTGCTGCCTTATGGGGATAGAAGAGTAACCAATTTGCATTGGTCACGTATTTTGTTGCCATGTCAATCCTGGCCAATCACAAGAAAGATATGTTTTTAAGGCGTTTCAGTAACATATTTCATCCAATGAGAAGCCTCTTTTGTTTCTGAGTGAAACAAAAGAGGCCGCCTCCTTTATTTGATTGACATACAATTTAAAATCTGCAGGGCTAGAAAATATATTGGTTATTTTCTCAAATTAGGTAAGATAGAGTAATTAAATGACTACTAAGTACAATATATTTAGTTTCTTCAAATTATTAAAATAATAGACACATTTTAAATGAAGAAGTGTGAACAATGGATAACAATAATGAATTGAGGATGTAAAGAAAAACATCCTTGCTTATATTTATCATAGGAGATGAAGTTGTTTTAGGAAAAATGCATTGTAAGGGTCGCAAATAAAACCTATAAAAATAAGCATTACATACCATTTAATAACTACCTTTGTCTTTAGCAGTTGTTTGCATCATATTATCTGATTGTCTCGTTATTTTAGGATTTTCTTATTGTTATTCGTCACATACAATTGACAGTACAAGTAGTGAAATTCAATTACTGCATTTTAACCCATCCGAGTACCCATCCAAGTATTAGAAGCAGTGGACAGCTATACATACAGCATCCGGGGAGCAACTTGTACAGTACAGGATACAGTATAACAGCCTTAAGCCATGGAGGACAAAAAGTTTCAATAATGGTTATACAGTCAGTCCTGTTTGTTCACAGTATATACTTTATTTGGTCATAGCACAGAGGCATTTCACTTCACATCTGTATGGAGAACACACTCTGACTCGTCTTTTTGGATAAAGTTAATAAGTGATGTTAAAAATCAGTCTATTGCTTATCACTGTTGGTATTTGGGTTCATGCTCGGGCAGAGATCAGTTCAGAAAAGGCAACTGGAGTTGGTCATAGTAACTTTGGTGGAAAGTTTATATTTTATTTGTCTAGACTAGGAACTATTGGCAGTAAAATATAGTTAACCACACAAAGACTGTGTGAGTAACATAATGTCTACCATATCTGCATGCTTCCAGAAGACAATGTATGCATTTTCATCTGTTAAAGGGAAGCAGATTAGAGTATGCTGCAAAATCCTTCTTTTTTTTGTCATGCACGTATTTTAATTTTTCCTTGTTCCCGGTCCCAATTTCCCCTTGTTTTTAGGAATCTTCACGAAATGAGTGTCAGTGTTGTGAAACAAAACAACAGATTACTGCATCACAAAAATGTTAGTGAAAATTCTTGAAACGTGGACATATGAAATTATCTCACCCCTGGTGTAGATTTCAATTCACATAAAGAAAAACATTGGCCTAAAACGTGTTTCAATAAATGGCATACAAGTATGTGAAGAAAGAGATTAAGTATATTTCAGGGCCACATTGAGGCAATTTATTTTCTTTCTTTTTTTTTTTTTTTTTTTACATCAAAGTACACACATTCAACTTCCTTATGAATGGGCTTATGACTTCTGATGGATGCAGCAGTCATCAGGCAGCTTGAACACATGACCTTCTGTTTAGGAGCTTGTCCACCTCTGGGTCGGCGTAACTGCTGAAGAAAAATCTCTCCAGTCTTGGACAGTTATAACCAACTTCATTTTTATTTTATCCACAACTGCCAGGTTTGGGGCTGCATCCATCTAGGCCAAGAGCAAGTGCAGCACATCACTCATTCTGCCTAGGAGGGCATGGGTCAGGACCTCCTCTTCTCCATGCAGCCAAGGAAATAATTGGGGACCTCCATCACCCTAGGCACCCCAAAACTCCCCTTCACACTTCCAGCTAATCAACCCTCCACCTCCTCATCTTTCCTGCTCCACTGTTGCCAAGAAAACATCCGCTCCCACAAAAGGACAAGAAGCAAGAAATAAAATGTTTTTTGTGGAATCATCTGAACACAATAATACATTTCGAATCGGTGCATAAACTGATGAAAACAATTGAAGAATATGGAAATGTCTCAGGATACAAATTAAATAACAACAAATGTGAAGCCTTAACAATAGGAAAACAAGTTAGCCACGCATCGAAAGACGACTACAAACTTAAATGGGATACAAATAAAATAAAATATCTGGGTATCAATATTAGTAAGACTCTAGATGAATTATATGAGAATATCTACCGTGTCTTGAAAAGTAAAAGACCGGATCTGAACAGATGGAGAATAATACCAGACGAAATATTAAGCAGGGTAGAAACAATAAAAATGATGGTCCTCCCATCATTTTTTATTCCAAGCATTACCAATAGTACCAGGATGGCAAATTGATATATGGAATAAAATGATTTCTAACTTTATTTGGAATAACAGAAACAGAGAATCAAATTTAAAATCTTACAACAATCGAAAGAAGAGGTGTTCCAAATCTACAGAATTATTTCCATGCAACACAAATTCACACAATAATGAAGTGAATGAAAGGGAATACAGAAGCTAAATGGATCAATATAGAAATAGAAATGGCTATGATATCAATTGGGACATTACCATTTATAGGAAAAGCAGTATGGAAAAAACTAGGACAGAGCCAATGTATCATAAATACTGTAACAAACTGGAAATTTAAATAGTGAATGTATACTCCTCAGAGAAATGGTGCATGACCCAGATTTTATTCCAAAAAGAACTGATAAAATTTTAGATTACTAGGCTAGTAAAGGGGTAGTAACATACTCTCAACTACTCACAAAATACTCAATAAATGCATATGAAATGATAGCCTCCCAACATCATTTAGTACAAACACATTTTTTAAAGTATTTACAGGTAAGAAGTTACCTTATGAAATATCTAGAAGAGTATAAATCAAAAAAATGACTTAATACAATACTTGATTGAAAATAAAAGAAAAGTGAAAGAAAAGCTTTCAAATATCTACAAAATATTACAAAAACTCTCTATTGTCAAGTTCCTCCCTACATCTCTGACTTGATACAGCTTCATACTCCCACCTGTAGTCTGAGGTCATTGGGTCAGAGGCTATTAGTGGTTCCCCGCACTCAGTTTAAAACTAGAGGGGATCGATCAGTCCAAGCAGTGGCTCCTATAGGCTGTGGAATGACTTGCCTCCCTCTCTACGTTGTGTGAATTCTGTCGAATCTTTTAAAAAGCAACTGAAGACTCTGCTGTTCAAGCAGGCTTTTAGTTAGTCGATGGGTTTTTTATGGTTGTTTGTTATATTTTCTATTTGTATTTAAATGTTCTTGTATTTTAATTTGTTGTATTGTATTACATTTTATTGTGAAGCACTTTCTGATTTTTATCTGTGAAAGGTGCTATACAAATAAACGTTACTTACTTACTTACTTATTGTAGAAAATAATATAAAAGAAATTTTTTTTTCACACATTCTTCACATGTCCAATATTAATACCCTTTTGGGAAGAGGTCGAGAAAACCCTAAAGTATATTTTTGATTTAAAAGGACCTCTGGAAATTGAAAATTCTTTTGGGTATTAACCTCCTAATTATACTTTCAGAAAACCTGCATCTTTTTTTAACATACTACGTGTGACTGCCATGAAGCAGGTGACAAGGACATGGAAACAGTCAAACCCACCAAAATTAAATTCATGGCTGTCAACAATAGAGCAAACTTTAGACATGGAAGAATTAACCTTTACAATCAGAGATCACACATATGAATGGAATAAGATCTACCCCAAAGAAAAAATCTGTAAAATAAAATATACAAGACTTGTAATAAGATACTCCCCAATACCCACTCTCCTACTCTATCCTACCCCCCCCCCCCCCCCCTCACACACACACCTTTTATTTTCTTTTTATCTATTTGTTTCTTCTTTTGTTATTTATTTTTATTCTGGTTTTGTTTTGGCGTTTTGCAGTTATTATTTATTAGTTATTAATTTCTTTGTACAATGTATAAAGGAAATGTGCAATGGACTCAGAACTGTTAACGATTGTCGGATGGAAGGAGGTGAAAGAACATTGCAATAAAGCATTAAAAAAAACAACTTAATTTTTAATCCTTGGAAATTTAATTATCTGTCATTTAGTGTAAAATCTTTGAAGATACTTTTCACGTGTAGCACTGTAGTGAGGTCTTTGGAAATTCCATTTAAATGCAAATTCGATTAAAAGCAATCGCTGGATTTCATATGCGTACCAAAAGCTCCGTCAGCTACTTTCGCTACGAATCAGTTGAATCAGCAGGTGGTGTTGTGCTGACATGTAAATTAAATATTACTTTAATTGAAAAACACTAATCTATAGCTGTCTCTTAATGCCCACTGTGCCTATGTGTAAGAGTGTATGCAGGTTTTCGCTTCTGACTAACAGTAGGCTATAGTAGCTGATTTCAGTTTCCCCTTCTCTTTTGTTCAAGGTGAAACAAGCTGGTGTAAATAAGCTGATGGTGGAACATATTGCTTGAAAGAAACCCTGCAGTTATGTTCTGGAAGGGTGGAGAGAGAAAAACACTAAAACAAATATGCTGAGATGAAGGTAATGGCAAAACATGAGTGAAAGAAAGGTGACTTGTGACAGTGGACAAGTGGGGCGACCAAACACAACAATAACAATATTTACAATAGGCAGTGACAAGATACAAAGAATGAAGACGGGAAAAAAAAGAATGCAGACAGAATACCAGAACTGTAGTGGCACTCAACTGTAACATAATGTTTGTAAAATCAACAAATCATACAGTACGTGCAGGTACAGTATGCACACGGCTTCCCAACCTGCCTAGGCCTTTTCCCTTGGAACAGGTAGACCAACAAGAAAAACCAGAATGACAGCGGGGAAACAACCTACACACACACACACACACACACACACACACACACACACACACACACACACACACACACACACACACACACACACACACACACACACACACACACACACACACGTGTGTATATACATATATATCTTCATTTCTACATATATATGTAGATAAATGGATAAAATAGATCATAATTTGCTTAGAACTGTACTAGTAGTAAATAGCAGGACAGGGATGTTGTGTGAGACAGAAATGAGAATTGTATGTAGCTCATTTCATTTTCCACTAGAGGGCAGGATGAGCCCTCCAGCTGAGATGGAAGACATCAGAATTCATTCTGCTGCTCTGTTGCTCCGTCCTCCATTAGGATGCACTCTCAGACCGGATCTCTCCTGAATCCTATTACATATCATAACCACTGACTTTAAACTCCCGCTGACTAAATAAAACACGTGTGTGCTGCACCCTTGACAACACTATCATGTTGTTCTCGCTAACCTCTTTTTATCTCTCTCTCTTCATTGTTGTTCTTCAGACTTCCTTCAGGAAAACTTTGATCTTGCAGGTCTGCAGTAACCCTTCTTATTGCCTTATGAAGATAAAGATGTCTGACCCAGTTAGCTGTGTTTATTAAATAGCAGTCCACTGGCCCTCATAAAACCACCAGCCAACCCCTCGCACCAGCCTCCACCCCCTTCCTTTTATGTTTTCATAGTACAAAGTGATTACAGATTTAATTAGCTGAAGACCTGGCCTTTATATCTATACTGATATGTGTGCAGTGTTTGGAGATAGAAGCCTCAGCTTTGTGATGATAATTTGCAAGGGAAATGAAACAATGGTGGGGCTCAAGTTATCTGAGACTACACCCACACCTTCAGGTCATAAAAATCAGTCCACACTGGAACACCCATCAATAGGAAAACTGCTAAATCTCTTCATCAGTGTTGAAGTCAACCTAAACCGAGACCAAGTCATCATCGAGACCAGAGTGTATCGAGACTGAGACAAGACCAAGACTTTGAGGGTTGAGACCGAGTCCAGACCAAGACGAGACCAGTGTGAGTCCTGCATGTGTGACATGATAAAATGTGGAAAATGCTAACCATAGGCGCTACTAAAATGGATCTGAAAGAGCCACATTCCCCCTAAAAAACACCCACAGAAAACAAAAACTCCTTATGGTTTAGGGAGCCAATTTTATTGCAGACGATTTGGCTGACATCCAATCGCAGTAATGATGTCACTGTAATCCTGTGAATCACTGTATCCCTGCAGTTGTGGACTTGTCTGGTCTTGAAATAAAATCCAGAGTCCTCTTTATCTGAGACCAAGACAAGACAGAGTAAAAACGCGGTCAATTTCAAGACAAGACCGAGACCTTCAAAAAGTAACCTCAAGACCGATCTTGAGTATTACAACACTGCTCTTTATGCTCTCGTTCCCCTCCCCCCATCACTACCTATGCAGCATTTTAATATAGCTAAACTTATTGATTTAGCTCTTTGCTTTTACATAGTTTTCTGTTTCAGTTGTTAGACAACTGAACAAATAGAAAATAGTGAAATTGTGGTCCGAAATGACTTGTTAACTTGTTAACCTTGTTAACCAAGGTGAGCAGTAAGTCCTACGTTGCTGCTCTAAGACTTCATCAAATCACACAACAAGAGATTGTCCGTGTCAGACACATTCTCACCTACTAGATATACTCTGTTTGGTTTAGGCGAAGGGTGGAGCCTGGGTAGAGCATGCATGAGGCAGGGCATGGCGTGGATTACATCGCGGCCATGTAGCCGTTTCGTAATTTGGTCATAAACGAGTCTGTGAGTTCCCTGAGCAGCTCCTTCAGCAGCAGACTGCTGCACCCTCTGTGCAAGAAGGGGCGCTACCGCAGGTCCTTCATTCCAGCAGCAGTTTTTTTTTTTTTGATTATTTTTTTGGGCTTTTCCGCCTTTAATGTTGACAGGACAGCTAGGCGAGAAAGGGAAGAGAGAGGGGGAAGACATGCAGGAAATACTCACAGGTCGGAATCGAACCCTGGACCTCTGCGTCGAGGCATAAACCTCTCAGCATATGTGCACCTGCTCTACCAACTGAGTCAACCCAGCCACAGCAGTCAGACTCTTTAATGCAACATCATAATGTTTCTGCAATATGAGCCATCACTGGACAATATTCTGCACTATGCATTTTTATTTATTTATCACTCTTTGCTACCTCCAACTGTGCAATATGTCATCTCTAATCCTTACTCTGCACCTTACTCATCTGTATATCTGTGTTTATATACTGTCTGTTTATATAAGGGTGTTTATTGTGTAAATATGTTTGTTTTATTACTATTATTATTATAACTAATTCTATTTTTCCATTTCTTATACTTTATGTATATTTTTTCTCCTCTGTCTACTTAATGTGTATTTGTGCTATTCTGATGTGTGTACATTTTTTTCTTTTGAGCCGCTGTAGCACAGGAATTTCCTCAGTGTGGGATTAATAATAAAGTCTATCTTGCAGTTCCTTGAATATGTCTGGCGATATAGCCGTCGGCCCTTACCTACAGAAGTTCCTGAATCTCGTTGTTTCGCCAGTTAGACATTTCTGTTGGCGTCTTTGTTTAAATGGCCCTTCTTCTTCACCCTGATATGTTTGTTTTCTTCCTGTTTTAAGCCAGCCACATGATAAAACGTCATTAATACGCCCACTCACTCGCTGTGAATTCTCGGGACAATGAGCTGCTCTATTCGCACATGGGCTCAATCGGACATTACACGAACTTTGTACTAGGGAGCTGGCAAGTTAAAGTTCGTTTAATGTCCGGTCCAACTTATGAGCTAAATGCGAACGTCTGCACAGGTCCTATGCAGATATCATGGACATGGGAAGTATTGTTTGAGCTTTAACATGGATGGGAAACCAAAAGGAGGGAGAAAAAGATGATAAGCTTAAGCACTGTTTTGAGGTCACGTAGGTGCTCTATACCAGTGGTTCTCAACCTTTTCGAGTCGCGACCCCCAAGAATAACACACACACCCCTCGATGACGAGAGAAAGAGCTGCAAACCGGTGTAAACAGTTGTTTCTACACATCTCTCCCTGCTGATTTTGAGTGATGTTTCTGAATTCTCTGATAAATACATGTAAACAGTTTAGTTCAGCTTAGTTTCGTTTTAGCAGCTAGCCCCTAGCATTGTCCAATGTGCACCAGGCTCTGTGGATTTCTGCTGCGTTTGTGACTTTTTCTCTCCCCCTGACCCGCCTTCAGACTAGAGGATGGATACCTGAACAGAGCCCGTCGGGACTCGACAGTACCCGACGGGCTGGTTGTTTAGAAATTATGTTCCGGTTTGGGTTGGGCTCGGTCACATCAGCGGGATAAGGCATTGAACATTTTAAATTTAAAAAATCTTATTATGTAGGTGCGTGCCTGTGTTAACGTGCGCTTGTTGCCCCGTGTGCGCTGATGCGCTCATCTGTTGACATTTCTGAATGCCTTCCTACAGTTGCTTAATAAAAGCGGGCTTTCCACACAAACAAATGTATGTGTCATTAGTATGAGAAAAAATAGATTTTAACTGTGTCGGACTCGGGTCGGGCTCGGACATAAATATCTTAATGCCTGTCGGGCTCGGGCCGGGTTCGGTTACTGCTCTGTCAGACCCGATCCGCACTCTACATCAGACCCCTTTCTGTGTTCCAGGACCTCCTGATGTACAAATGAAGCTCTGAATATAACAAATGAAATGTTGCAAACTCACACAGTAATGTAAAAACCATTGCCCTATCTAAAATATGTTATTTAATTTTTCTCTCCCCAACCATCTGTCGACCCCCAGAAATTAGGTTGAGAACCACTGCCCTATGGGGATACTGACCTCATAGATAAATACATTGAAAACATGATGTCTCTGCCCTGTACTGTTTGATTTTCCACCCAGGTGGTAATCTTTCCACTGTATGCTTATGCATTATGCACAAGCATGGCAGCAATCATTCTTTTATACTTTCTACTCAAGAAACATTTGCTGCCATTATAGAAAGGTTGCTGCTGCCACAAATAAAGGTGAATGATTAAGAAGACAAAGCAGACAAATGGGATTATCTCTTCAGTCTAAACGCTGAGTAAAGCTGTCACGTACCTTAAGCGTCAAACTCAGCTTTTACTTGCGTTTTAAAAGGAGCCTTTGAAAGAACCTGGTACTGTCAAAGACCTGCGAGGGGGGCTGATGCTTAAAAAAACAACCAGCGTGACCTTTTCCAAAGACGCATTTATCGCTCGGTGACAGCCACATGAGTTTTTTTTGCTGCTGTTTTTTGTTGGAAACCAGCTTGAGTGAACAGGTCTGTCTGCACTGGAAAGGTGAATGAGGGATGAGAAATGTCTGACAGTTTTAGAGAGAGAAGATTGAAATACAAACAACTCTCATCGTAGTTTTTTCTTTGCACAGAAAAGGAAGTTGTGAATTGTGTTGTAATTCCTTCATCATTTCTTGTAGCTGTATACCAAAACATCTTCTGAGATGTTTACTGAAAGCCATTGAACAGTGGGAATCATCTGATAAACTACTGCGGTAACACTTTATAATAACCATCACTAATAAATGGTTAATTGATAGTTTATTCAACATTAGTTAATAGTTATTTTACTGTTAACAATAAAATGATTTATACTGTTTACTAATTATTAGTAATATTGTAATGTTTATTATTCTATCATTAGTTTAATGTAATATAAAATAATAACTTCATTAATTTAGATAGATAGTTAATACTTTGTCAATGGTTAATAATTGTTTTATAAACCATAAACATTCTTTGGATGGCTATTATTAAGTTGCAACTAATGCTTATAATATTAAGTCAATTATTAAGAAGTGGTTTATAAAGCATCATGTAACATTCATTTGGCCCTATTAAATCTTTTTTTTTGGAGATCTATAAAAGAGATATACTGGCAATATCTGAACCTGGGTCAGAGCAGTTTAATTATTTTTAGTAGCATACAAATCTTGACAAGGTTATGCTTCGCACCTTCTCACACCGGCTATTTATACCAAGTTCACCTTTAACCCACTCCTATGTGCATTCATCCATAACCTTCAGAGAACATAGAAAATATGAATGAAACACTCCTTTGCTCTCCCCTGAGATGTGTGTGACCTTTCTCACACATTTCAGAGCCTCTATTTATCCATGGAAGGCTCTCAGCATGCTGCCCACTGTTTTTTTTTTTCAGCTCCACAAGCTCTGCGTTTATACAAAATTCACACCTGAGAGATGACTGGTGCAGCCAAAGTCTTCTACTGTCGGCCGATGGGCACCAGGATCAGCAGGAAAAAAAAAATCCACACAAAATCATTTCAACATAC
Source organism: Sander lucioperca (assembly GCF_008315115.2). Lineage (NCBI taxonomy): Eukaryota > Metazoa > Chordata > Actinopteri > Perciformes > Percidae > Sander > Sander lucioperca. The sequence goes on along the minus strand of NC_050179.1, from coordinate 30,376,469 downwards.
CAAAACAGACACTGGTGATGTACATTTACAACAGGTAAATGTAGGGTAATTGCAGAAAATGGTAAGGTAAACATCAGGTTTCTAAGAATCTGCCTTTCTGAATGACATTCAATCATCATACAAGGAGAAACTCATCATATTGAAGGAGGTCGCAGGACTAATAGTTGCTTCAATAGCCCTTATAAGCATTTAACATTTATTTTGAGTGACTCTTGTGTGTTGTTTACTGGGAAAAGATTCTGGGTCTGGTATCTGCCACTGCCTTCACAACTTCACACCACATACCTGAGATTTGTTGAAAGAAAGTCTAGGAAATGTAGCCTGACAAGCCTGACCCACATCAAGATGTTGGGTCTGGGAACTCACCATTGACGGAGCTCAATCCGAGGGGCGGGATTACGGAGCCCCGGAGGTGACATGGAGGAAAAAAAAAAAAAACGAAGAAAAAGAAAAAAAAAAAAACATGTACTGGGGGAAAACACTAACTCGAGATCTTGAGTTTGAAACTCGAGATCTTGACTTTCAAACTCGAGATCTTGAGTTTGTGATGGAGACTCGAAGAAAAAAAAACGAAGACGAAGATATATATATATATATATATATATATATATATATGAATAAAAACACGTACTGTGGGCAAACACTAACTTGAGATCTTGACTTTCAAAGTGATCCAGTCCAGATGTCAGCGGAAGGCGGAGATTTCTTGCTGGGGGCAGCGTGTCCTCCCCCGGGCAGGAATTGAGTTTTTTTCCCCCATGGGATAAACGGTTGTCTTCTCAAATTCCCTCTGTACACAAAAGGATAGCGCTGCAACTAGGCAGAGCAACGAAGAAGGTAGTGAAGCTAGTTGATAGATTAAACTTTTGCCGTATCCGGTCGGAAAAACTCCGAACCCATCTTCCTTTTTTAAGAATGATTTCAGTGCCATTCTTTGTTCTTTTCTCAAAGAAAAGCTTAACTCCAAGTCATCCAGAAGACCGCTGTTCCCAGCAGCAGCAGCCATAAGCCGCCTACCGACTATACACGATGTGATTGGCCTGACTAGAGTTTGGTTTTTCCAGCTCGCAAGCCAACGGAGAGTGCCTAGACCCCCCTGGCTGCAAATTAAATTTGCTGCCACTAGGGTGCGTCTAGATTTCTAGGCTATAGGAAATGGCTAACTGGAACAGAAGTAAGACTGAAGCAGCTCATCCAAAAATACCTCCTGGGAAACAGGAGACACATTAGAAGACCTAAAGATGTACTTTTTTTAGTCATGCTAGCTGCGTGGCTCTAGGCATAGCAACATCGGTCGATCCGTTAAACGGTTAGTCGGTCGGTCCACCACTTTTGTCCAGGCTGAAATATCTCAGCAACTACTGAACAGATTGCTATGGAATTTTGTAAAGACATTCATGAAGCCTAATGATTTTGGTTATCCTGTGACTTCACCGATAGCGCCACCGTCTCGGCAACTATTAGATAAATGGCCATGAAATTTGATGTCCCCCTGAGGATGAATTGTACTAACCTTGTTGATCCCTTAACCTCAATACCTAGCATCATCATCAGGTCAAATACATATTTGTCCGATACTAATACCTGCAAAACTAGTGATGTTCCCATCAGCCTCAGCTGCACTTTGTGTTTAGTACTAATTAGGAAATGTTGGCATGCTAAGTCCTTCTACCTGTAAAACAATTTCCAAATCAATTTTATTTATAGTGTCAAATTATAAAAGAAGTTCAGTCAGGAACACTCTCGTCATAGATTTAACCGTTTATTGCAACAAATGGAAATACAGTTGTGTTTGGCGCCGATGGCTCCGCTCTTGATGATGCTCCCTGGACCAGCCAAGCAGCATGCTAAGCTGATACAGGGAGCACCATGCAGAAACCCCCTGGGTATTAAAGGAGAATTTGGGTCGATTTCAACACGTAGCTCTGTTGTTTGTAAATTTGGAGTGCTGTCAGTAGCGAGAAAAACGAAAACAATCAGTGTTGCCTACACCGTGTTATCCTCCTGTTAGCTTTAGCACCCAGGAGGCTGAAACCGGGCAAGTTTTAAACGTGCTTCTAGCCTCTTAACATGTTCGAAATGTCATTACAAGTGCCTACCCATGTGAAGTGATTCCTTCCGAGTGAACACAGTCTGTGATTGGTGTGTGTCTGATAGGAATGATAATTCAATCAGTGGGCGTATGACTTCCTTGTCCTACATGAGCTTAATTTATAACGGGACACTACAGGTAGAGTAAGTCTAGACCACAATCTATAATTGACAGAGACCCAACAATTCCCCCCAAGAGCAAGCATTTGGTGCAACAGAGGCGAAGATAAACTTCCTTTTAACAGGCAGAAAAATTGGACAGACCCTGACTCTTGGTGGGTGGCCATTTGACGCTGCCGGTTCGTCTGTTCTTCTATGTTAGTAATGTCATTGTGAGCATATGCTGACATCATTAAGGCTCAAAGCACTTCTGTGCCTAAGTAGTCCATCAGAGCTGCTAGCATGGCTGTAGTAGAGTCTTTATCTGAGTGCCTTGCTGACTAAAATCATAATAGATAGTAGCATTCGAGCTGGCAACCTTTCACCCACAAACCCTCTTATGTAAATTTGAGGCCACCGCCAAGTGCATCTTCTCTCTGCTGTAATTTATGTCGAGAAGTGCCTGTTGTATTATGTTAGACATCCTTTTTTCAAAACAGGATCAGGTATGAGAATGGCAATAGGCCAAAGTCGCAAACTTGAAAACAATTGACTGCGTGCAACCCTTTAATCCATTCCCCTTGTCCCCAGAGGGTTTTTATAAAAAAGTCTCACATTCCCAGGCTGTCTGCCGAGTCGCTGATAAACTGAGGTACATGTGACCCTCTTCACATGTGAATCAATAATGCACTGTGATATCTTCTTTTTAATCTCCCCAGTCAATTACATTGTACCTGACAGGCTAATCTAAAAGAATGCATTACAGTTTGAGTGGCCCGTGGCAAAGGGTATCGCTCTCCGTATAAGAAAGGGGTTTCTGGCTGCTTGTATGAATTAGAGTGCAGAAAGAAAATTACTTCATATCAAATTTCAGACATTACACGAGATGTGGGAGAAATAAATTCACTCTTCATGTGAAAGTCAATATGAGTCTATGTTTGCAAACTTCCATTCAATTTCTGGTTCATCACAAGATGGTGATTTTTTAGGTAGACTTTTCCATAAACTTCTCTGAGTGGAACAATTGATCACTTGTCAGAGACAAGAACAACCTATTAAGACTTGAACAGAGCGAGAGCGCATTTCCAGGATAAAGTGCAAGAGAATTATTCCACTATACTCCTTGCGCTGCAGATGAACACGTTTTCTCTGTGGAAATATATCTGCTATTTTGTATGAAAAAGTTTTCTGCAACTTTTCTTTCTCCTGAAAGAAACAAAATCCTGTTTGTGTTTTTCTCTTCACTGAGTGTCTCTTCGTCTTGGGAATGCAGGATTAAAATATTAGCACTTCCTATTCAAACTCTTCCCTCTAGTTCAAAACAAAAATCAATATGAGCTCCATTATGTGAAAATGTTCAAAGAAACCCAGTCCCAAGGGTGGGGTCGCTCTCTGTGAGTATTCTGGTGTATTTAGACTTGAGGATATACTGTATACCCCTCTTACACAATAAAAGACTGCCTTTGGATTGACATTTTAAAGAGGTTCACTTGAAGCTAAAGCCTTTTTTGTTGCTCAAGATTGTTCTCTGTGTGCAAAAAAGTGTAAGATAATCCATTCTTATAGTTTTCTGTTAAAGTGCTCATATTATGCTTTTTTGCGTTTTCCCTTTCCTTTATTGTGTTATATATCTTTTTTGTGCACGTTATATGCTTCCAAAGTGAAAAAGCCCAAAGTCCACCCTAAAGGGACTTCTCCAACAGAAAACACTGTTCACAAACTGCTCCAAACAGCTCTATTGTAGTCCAGCCTTTACTTCCGTGACGAACGTGTGTCACTTTCTAACACACGTTATAATGCTCGCCTAGCTGCTAGCGTGGCACTGCTTCTGATTAGCTAGTAGTCCTTACCTAGGTACTGCGCATGTGCGAGAGCTCAACACACAGGGTGAAAAGAGGAGCTGCACCAATGTGCAGTACAACAAAAATATGGTGCTTTTTGAAAATTAAACCATGTAAACCTATTCTGATATAACCTCTAAATACAATTATGAACCTGAAAATGAGAATAATATGAGCACTTTAAGTATTTATGATCCATATGTTTGTGTGTGAATGTCAAAGAATGACTCCTGGCTCTGGTGTGTAATTGGTCCCTGCACACAAATGTTTTTGTACACAGGGAATGTCACTTTCATACAGTAGATGCTAAGGGGCTGAAGTGGTCCGCCCCTTGATGCTGGCAGTGGAACATATAGACAAGTCTTACATTATCAGCCCACAGTGGGGCTGATTTTAGAAACAAAGAATCCATCAGATAAAGCTAGTTTATTTATCAGGGACCATGCACAGTTCAAGCGCTGTACCAGAGTTAGCTATACAGCTAATTTACATCTGTGGTCAGGTAAAACTTTGACATCGAATGCAGAGCACCACTATAGTCATGGGAAGCTTTTTTTTCTTCATAAATGAACAAAATGAAGATGTGTGTTCTTTCTTGCTGTGCCTTTAAAATGGTTACTCCCTGCTGACATTAAAAACGGAGCCTTAGTATGAATACACTCACATTGTGCAAAATATCTTCTTTTATCTCTCAAATTGTGTTAAAAAAGGAAGGACCGTAGCGGCACAAAATGGTACTCAAACACACCATTACTCTAGACCTCTGTGGTAATATTGCACCATGCCAATTACCATGCCCTGCCATTTGAGCCATCCAAACAGTAATGGGCAGACTAACATTAGAGAGCAAAAGCATCCGTAAATAATTTTTTGCTAGAGAAATAGAGGAGACCACTGAGCAGGAAACTGGCCTTGCTGCTAATTAAAAAGCCACTGCTTGGGTTGATCCTCCCCCTCATTAAAGCCAGCAGTCCTCCCAGGCTCGGAGAAACGCTGTATGTTCCTAGACCGAGCGGGCATCAAGAGAAGTAGTCAGAGGTTAGGACTAACAACAACCGGGGCGGTTTTGTGGAGGATTGACATCCAAGCCCATATTAAGTTAATTTGAGGTTCTGCAGCGGGCCTGTCAAGTCCTCACAGCGTCAGGACTCCAGCAGACATGCGGCTAACAGGCAGGAAAGCTCTGTGGAAAAAACACTGTGAGCTGCTGAGTTGGTGTCATACTCTGTCTGCGCCTCAGCCCTATAACTGGCCCTTCACTGACAATGAACCAGCCTGACATTTTCAGGAAGGAAATTATAGTTAATATGTGTGAGGTGCATCTGGTTTGCATTTTCGAGGGTTTCTGTAAATGCTTTGATTGACAAATTGTGGCAGTTCTAGGTTGCGCGTTGTTGGGTTTGTGACCATATATTATTCTCATTAGGCAAATAAATTGATTTGTTGAATTTTGGTTGAACAACTGCCATGGCACAATGGATGATGTGTAAGAAGGGAGCCATAAACATGCCTTCCTTTGATTTATATTCAGATGAGCCATGCACAAGAAATTGGATTTTGTGTCATCTCCCAAGGGATTTTTTATGTTAATATTCCAACAAGTGGATTAGAGGTGATTCCTCATTTTACAGCACCATCTGAACAAAGATACGTCAACAACGGAGCACAAGCAGAAATTAACATTGACTCCACCGTCTATGTGAAAGCCCGCCTTCCCTTTATGTTTGTGATTTTCTAAACTAACACATTACCACCTGGCACTTTTCAAATATACACTTGAAAGACACCTTTTTTTCTCTCCTTCTGATGAAAGTGTTTTCAGCATTAAACTTCAAAGTGGTATACACAAAAGGCAGAAGTGGATGAGGAATGATCAACTAAGCAAAATATAATTTTATATTTCCTGGCAATGTGAACTCAATCTACTAATGATGAGATCAATGATCATTGCACTATAAGGAAAAAGATAACACATGATGATGGTATAGTATCATGCATATGGCCTTCAACAGTGTATAAATTATAGATATAAATAGAGCCGTGAGTTTGATGGATATCTAATTGGGCACCTCGGTGGTTCCCATGTATTCAAATGGCAACAGCAGAACTTTATTTACAAATATGAATAAGATTTGTCCACAGAACTCCAGCTGTGAATTAGTTGTCATTTTATACTTTCTCCCCATCATGGTTTCTTCTAATAAATTGAACTATTCTGGGAACTTCCTGGAACAGCCTCAAGTAGCCCTAGAGCCCACACATGGACACAGTATTTTTTGCAACAATTATCCTGTAACCAGAATTTCACAGGTTGGATTGCGATAAAGGTAGTCTCGCATTGCCAGACCTTCCTCCACAGCGCTACCGAGGAAGGTCTGGCTAGTCCACACAGCATTACGGGATGGGAGAAAACGTGCTCTCAGAGATCTGAGGAGCAGTTAACCATAGTCCTCATAAATCCACCGGAGTTTAAAATGTCAACACAAAGAAAGCGGAAAGTGAGGGACATCCGGCTGAAATGGAATAGCCAGATCATCCACGCCCTGCGGAGCAGAGGAGGATCTGGCTATTCCACACAGCATTCCGGGATGGGAGAAAAACAGGCTCTGGATTTTTGGCATTTCTTTAAACCAAGATGTGAAAAATTGGCATTTATTACAACACTTGACATTAAATGTTGAATCCTTTGAGATTTAACAGAGCTTAACAACAATTAACTGCAGCTACCATAAAAACCAGCGGAGGCAGTCCGGGTACTTATGTCATGTTAACTTAATTTCTGTATTAGCTGTAATCTCTGCTGTCCAAAACATTTCTATATGTTCGGTTCTCTCCCCCTGAGAGAGATATGTCTGAAATTTTAAAACCCTTCCGCTTCACGTTGGGGTCCTGCATCACCCTGTCGGGGTTCTAATTTGCAATAATGACCGGCCAACATACTGTTGGATAAGGTTATGTTTCAAGGATGCACTTGGAGTTTTTTTTGCATTATTACAAATGTCAATGTGATTTTGATAAGGTTTTCTTACTTCTGGAACAGAACCTGTAAGTCCCTGCTTCACTACAAGGGAAATAGAAAACAACTTTCTACTTACCTTGGTTCACTACGTCTCTCTTTTGAGGTTGTTGTTAAAAGCCATTATGAGAAATGCAGTGAACTTGCTGAGCAAAGTGGTGTGAAGACAAAAAAAACCCAGCACTTTCCCACAAAATATGTCCTGGAATGGAGTGAGCATCATGATTTGCAGTGAAGAAGCATGCAAGGATGATTTTTTTTCACCATCAACAATAAATAAGTTATCACGCCGCTTGATAAATTTTCCATTATCAGTGCACACATAATGTTATCAAATGACGTTTTGGCAAACGTTTGTGTGACTTTCACTTCCATCCTCTCTGTGTTCAGTCCTCATGGAGAAAGACATACCCGAGTGGCTTGTACATGGGTATAATTAAGATGTGCGGATATGATAAGAAATCTCTCAGAAAGTTAACAAACTGAGGCAACATGAAACGGTAATGTTTAATTCATGCTTCTGCCTTTCAACATTTAATGATGTCCTCAGATGTTCTTTAGGGAGACAAAAACACATATTTCCATGCAAATGAGAAGACAAACACAAACAAATATGCTAGTCTCTTGGATCACCACATATCACACAGAACCAGACGCTCAGATTATTCCAACGTCTGAACAAATGTGCCCCCTTCTTTGTTTATCGCTTTTCTGTTTAGTTTGTTGCCTAGTTTGTTTATGCAAAGAGTATTATTCTGTTCCAACAGTTATCCGGCCCATATTGTCAGACAGCGGTCAGTTCACTGCTCAAACAGAACTCGTCTGCTGTGGAGACATAGAAAGATGTGTTTTAATTCAAATAAAATGAGACTAATATGCAATTAATCTCTTACAACAACAAGGGAAATTAAATGTCTCTATTCAGCATGAAAAGATTCTGATAAGGAGGGAAGATTAGCTTAACTGGTACAATGACACACCGTCTGCCACGGGGGAATCAGTGTAGTTAAATCTCGCTGGCGATTAGCCATGATTAGGTGATGTCTGATAAGCAAGTGCTGATTTGTTATTGCGTTTGTTGATTGGAACATTGCAGAACTTTAGGCTGTGTTATTATTCAAACAATCTAGGAGATGTACAGTATATTTTATCTGAGCAATTCTAATGTGTGTATCTGTGTATTTCTGGGTCTAGTTTAAATCTTGGTGGTCATTGGTAAACATCTCCCGATTAATGCACCCTGTCAACAACAAATCAATATTTTTCCACAGCACAGCTGTCAGAGTTTTTCACCTGCATACAGAACAGCAAATTAATGACTTTTTTGTGTTTTCTATTGTTAGCCTGGGCAAGAAGCCTTTCAATTCTCTACCCACAAACTTGACAGAACAATAGAAGCCAACATAATGGATTCCAGAGGGATTGTGAGGAATGAAGCGTTGAATGTAGCAGATCATCACTGGTGAGGCCACTAAGGGCTTGTTTTTGTTTGTGCTGTATGAATAAAGTTTGAGTTGTTATAGTTCAGTCATTATGTTCTGTCACTCAAAAACAAATACAGGATACTCAGGTCTACCTTATTGCAGCACAAACAATATGCAGTTCCTAAAAGTTACAACTCTATTCTATTTTTTTGCAATCAATTGATGTAACAGTTGACCTTTAAAGTATAACTAAGCTCCCCTTAAAATCTTATTGCATGTCAATTGGTTTTGATAATAATTTGCTCCACTCAAGTACAATACTATAAGGTGGGTCACGCATTGTTAAATAATCTTGTGACCCTGTCTTGTAGAGAGGCCCAGTGGTCTTCAAATTGAAGACCTTAAAGCTGCACTAATCAATATTTTGTACCCTATGGGATTTTTGTCCTCAAGTAGCACCATAGAGCAGTTTTTTTATGAGTGGGTCCCCATTTTGTTTGTCGACTTATCTTTACGTTTATAGTGGCATAGCATATATATACTCACCTTGTGTCCTTTGTCATTTGCCAGATTGTTGTAGTACCTCAGAGTGTGTCTCACTCTCCAGCATTATCCCTCATGTTACCTTCCCAGTGTTTTCATAGATCTCTAGCCTGTATTTTGACCACGTCTTTTGCATTTCATTACATTTTAACCTCTGCTCTGAGTCTGCTTTTGGGTCCACTGTGCTCCGTGCCAATATGGGGGTAGTTTGGGGATGGGTCAAACAAACACAGGAGACCGGGGTTCGTGTCCCGTTCCCTTTACTGAACAAACAGAGTCACGCGCGTAACTGGAAGTAAAGTAAAGTCTGATTTGAACCCAAACCACAATGTTTTTCTAAACTTAACTTAGTAGTTTTGGTGCCTAAACATAACTAAACTGCGACTGTTTGACAATGTTAAATGACGTGTTTAAAACCGCGACCGTTGCATTTCTGGTTTAGATATGAGGACAGAAAACACTCCTATGGGTCCAGGGGCGGACTGGGACCAAAAATCAGCCCTGGCGTTTTGGCCCAGGCTGGCCCACCATATAAGATCACAAATACCACCCGTCCTTGCGCTCCCCTGAATATGTATAGCAACTCCTACTCCTTATATATATATATATATATATATATTTTTTTTTATAATTTGAATTATTTAATTTGAAGAGGTCTATCATGAGTTTTTGTCTGCCAATGCAGATTGAAAAGCTGCAATTCTTGTTAAAGTTTGCATTATGGGCAACGTTTATCTAGGCTACTTTAAGGTCACAAATGTACAAGCACAAGGTTTGATGAACCTAAGGTGGTGTTTTGCTTATTATTAAGATGTAGGCTACTTCGTTGAACGAAAGGTAGGCTAATATAGCCTTATAATAATAAAACGGTGAGAACATCATCAGTCAAGACTCAGATACCCGCACACTTAGCCGAACTAATGCAATCATACAGTGTAGCATGCCTACTTTTTTTATTGTTGTAGTATTATCATCAACAGTTTGTCCACCACTTGTTTATGGCTTAGTTTTATCAAGGGCAAAGTGTTTTAAGGGGAGTTGTGCTTACCGCAGGTTGTACCCTCACTCCCTCATTTCTGTCCCTCTCCTCCTGAGTCTCCTCCTCACTGTGGATGCCACTGCCACCGACACCACTACCACTATCATCAGCCACGGGAGCACACCCGAAACTGCATGCAGGCAGAAATCCCAAAGAGGGTGCTGTTTAAAGATATGATGTCCTCTTCATTGTCTTGGTTAACGTTATCCTCACCTAGCGCCACTTCACAGCTAGCTGCTTGGCTGTCTTTTCGCTTTTTTCTTTTATTTGAGCCGCTTTGGTTAACTTCGTTTCATTTCCGACTTGTTTTGCTTCGTCTCTCTATGTGTACTTCCCATAGACAGTAAATAGAATGACAGCGACCCCATAGACTCTGGATCATAGACAGTATATAGAATGGACCAACAGATCCCGTTGCTCTGGATGGAGACCAGTGAAGGATATTAGAAGCACTTTTCCGGTGATGGCTGAGTGTTACTGCACAGCCTCCAACTGAGAGAGACGACGTAAATGTGACGTGAGCAACCTGTCTGAAAGTTGGAAGTCTTCTGGTAGCTGTGCCAAGAGAAATCTCAATCATTCCGAATATTGCAGACGGAGAGCGTAGGTATATGTAAGGAGATAACATAGGCACAGGCTAATTATTGCTAACTAAAATGATAGTTAACATTAGTAATTAAACTTAAACAGCTAATGTAAGTCGAAACTGCCTGCGAGCTTCTCCTGTACTATACGGTAATTTCTCTACTGTGCGACAGTAAGTCGTGTGGTTATGACACAATCGTTAGCCTATTTTTACAAAAACGTCTGCTACGGAGCCATAAGGTGAGATACAAGGTAATGGAGCCTTTTATACATTGTCGTGTTTCTTTAGAAATAAACAATGGACAAATAAAGTCTTTAAATGCTTCAGATGTGAAGTTGTTTGCTGTCAAAGTGACTTCAAAATGAATGGCAGTCAATGGAATGCTAACGGGGGGTGAGTGCTTGTTAGCATCAAAATGGCGCCATAGGAGGTATGCAATTCTGTACTTCCCAGTCCTCCTGTCACTGTGTGTTTATCTTCCGCACCGTGCACCGCTACAGACTAGTACATTTCATTGTGAAAGTAGGGGGTGTATGTGTAAGTACAAATAACCATGAACTGGACATTTTAACTATCTAGTACCTCAACGTTCAACGTATAAGTGTTTTAGGCCAGCCCAGTGTCAATTGAAAAAACAATGGGCCGCTGATCTAGGCCTACCACTATTATGGGCCGGTTCATGGGCCGGACCAAAAAAAAAAAAAAAGTTAAAAGTGTCGGTGGTCGACCCAAAAAGCACGTCGGCACACCGGGAAAGTGCCGGTATGCCAGATGGCCAGTCCGCCCTTGTGTGGGTCGTATTAGAGGGTAGGAATAAACAACCCATATCATCGTATGGTTTGGAGAAGTTGTTGGAAAGGTGTCATTGTAGTTAGCGTCCAGCTGGTGAAGATAGTGGAGCAGTTAGCAGTTATGGAGCAAAATATTTTTCAGGTGTTGGTGGAGACCAAAAACAGAGGTAGGAGAGTAAATATTCTACTTCTCACATTCATCGGTCGGCCAAAATCACAACTCTAAATGAATGTTTATGAAGCACCTAGCTGCTGGATGTGTATAGTCTGGCTTACCGGATGTACAGTGCTCGAATAAAGCCTGACATCCGGTTCGTGAGAGATGCGCCCGAAGTCCGTCCCTTCCGCTATCTCCACTATCTGTTTTGCAAGGGCACCGTCGCTGCATTCGGGGCCCATGGTGATTGTCATTGGTTTAACAGCCAGAGCATTTTTTTCCCCTATCCCAGAATAAATAAGTGGTGTAGCCAGACCTTACTCCAGCGCTGTGGAAATATGTCTGGCTATGCGAGAGCTCTTGACGTGTAATTGTTTGCTAACAAGTTTGCCATATCAACTTAATAAGGTGATAAGGTAAGACTTTGCAATAAGGCTCTCTCATGGCAGTTACTAATTTTACTAACTTATTAGTAAATGGTGATGTTTTACACTTTACCATTTGCAGTTATAAATGTAAAATAAATAAACTCAAAAATATATGGTGATAAAAAAATGAGCTGCCAAGAAAGATCAAAATGAATCAACCCAGTGAACTGATGCCAAGGGTGCTGGCTGATGGAGAAGCCCAGCTAAGCCAAATAACCAATCTGAAGCTTAGCAGTACAGATACACATGGGATCACTATTTGGCAAGCAGCAGGTGACGGTTGCCCTTTTGAATTTAATGAGTTATAATATCTTATTAATGATTTATAAATGGTTTACAACCAAATTAATAAACTAGTAATAAAGCATTTACAAACCCTTTATAAGGTAGCCCTATTGAAAAAGTGGTACTGGTGAAAATATGTCAGTGTTTCGTCTACAGCAAACAGCATTTTCATGCATCAGGGCTGGATAAAATATTATTCTGGATATGAGAAAAACAGTGATTATTGTGTTGTGAGAAAATCATGTATGTGAAAAAAAGATTCTGTCTAATCCCTGTGTCCACAGACAAACAGCCAAGAAACCTACTGCACACATTAATGTGACTTATGATAAAAGAAACACACAAAAAATGCAGCTTTACTGTTTTCCACAACATCAGCAATTCAGCTTGTATGCTGTTTTTGCCCTGCCAGCGTTATCATCCTTCGTCGTTGAAATATGGCGTGTTTCCATACCATCAACCCAACTGGGGTGTCACGCAGTACACAGACACATATCAAATTGAACGCGGGGAATACACTCAATCTGCCGCTGCTGTCAAAAAATACATTATGACGGGTGAGTTTGAGTCATTACATCTAAATGTTAGCTGCCATGCGCTGTGATGCATAGAGGCTTAGTGGGCAGCCAATCAGTGCTGGCTGCTGTTTGCATTAATTACTCGTTATGATGGGGCACTCCTCGGTTAATGAGACGCGATGCACCATTGTATTTTCTTTTGCTGTTGCGATTAATCATTTTATAGTTAGTTAGTGGGGAAGAACACCAGGCCTGTGCCCTTCTCATACTGCAAAGTAAAGCATGCCTCTCCGAATCAAAAGCCCTGTCAAACCATTTACTGGACTCACTGTATCCCACTTTCCACAGGAATATAGACCAACAATATATAACAGTGGGCTGCAACTTATGACTTGTGACATTTTAGCCTCCATATCTCAGCATCGGGATCAGGTTGTTTGCTCCCAAACAACAGTGATTACCCCTGACTTCTTTCATCAACACCTGATTTTCATTTTACCTTTCTCTCCTCAGCAGTAGTTCCTCTCAGGCCCTCCTGCATCCCGCTGTGTTGTCAACGCAACATGGTAGCTCTGCAGCAATGTTGCAGAGAGACCTTCAGCCTCAAATAGGAGATCACAAACCTGAGTTTCTGCTAAGCCCAAGCATAACATATAAGGAGTATGTCGTGTGAAATGGTATGGTAGGAGGAGACATGACAAAGGTTGACAACTCTGACTAAGACTAAGGCTTTGTTAGTTTCAACGCTGAGCCCTGCTGTTAAGTCAAGCCACAGGCATGCCACAATATATTATTACCTTTGTAGGTATTAGCAATGGCTTTAAGAATAATGTCAAGGACTACCTTATGTCTCCTTTCAGGAAAGGTCAGGAGGTCCCAGTGTGCATAGAAAAACAGACAAAAACATGAATCACATGAAGAGCATGACACAGAAACAACTTGAAAATAACAAACATGTTTTTAGTCTGGATCAGCATTAAGATTCCTGATGTTGGTAGATAACCATGTTTATTTTTAGAGAATACCTAAGTCCTGACTGGGACCACTGAGGTGTGGCCCATTAAATTCATTGCATTGCTGTAGCGACATCTGTAGGCAAAATACCATCCAATTCCGCAGGATCACTTCAGAGTAAAAAACATCTAGGTTGCAACTGCTCAATGCAGTCACGCCAAATGGTCTACACCTAGAAGAATTTGGCACAAGATTACAGGAGATTGTACGGAAGAGGATTAGGGCCAAATATGAAAGAAATCTATTGAGCTCTGAGTTTAAAGTCAGAATTATCAAAATAAAGACAGAATTGTAAGAAAAAAAAATCGGAATTCTGACGATAAAGTAAAAAAATATGTTTGAATTAGTTTTTTTTGACTTACAAAAAATTTAAAGTCAGACTTCTGACTTTTTTCCCTCAGAATTCTGACTTTAAACTCAGAACTCAAATACATTTTCAAATAATTTTTTTCACACGTGGTCCTAATCCTCTTTTGTAAGATTGGAATAGCACATGAAAAAATAACAATTTGTAGGTGAAGTTTTCACGGCAAACCTTTACATTTTCAGTTATCCTACTAACTACTAGACAAAGCGTAAAAGACAGAAGTCACAACCTCTTTGGCAGAAACAAAACACAGTGTGTTTAGTCACTGAGTTTTGAGGTACTGCACTTTTTTCAGTCTTTGCAGTCATAGGATATAGGAGTATCTTTCCTTCACACCTTAATGTCACCTGTGAGGTCACAGGACATTGTGTGATATGTTAGAATTGCCAGAGTCATACGAGTTAGAGTGTGAATTGCTCAGAAACTGCCCAGGGAGGGATGTCAGGACCCTGGCTGCTTCACAACAATTCACACCTTCATGTGACTCTGACTCTTCACATAGGAGACATCACAGATGGGTCGACAGAGACTAAAATGCCTGAGACTCTTCGTCAGTCAGTAAAACATCATCAAAACTGAACTGCAAGTCAATGCATTTGCCTTTGACATACAACTGACACTCAAGCTGAGTTCATTATTCTGTGAAACTATATTTTTACAGCATTATATTTCATGTTTATAAAATGTATTTAATACCCCTCCCCATTCAGGAATTGCATTCAGCACATCTGTTATATTTCAAGGATACACTCAATTTGTTTTGGTGAGTAACACTTTACCTTTAAAAACTCCACAAAACATCTTAAAGTCATTATAATATGATCACTTGTTTTCTTAAGGAGAAAGCCAAACAAGATACTGAAGTAACTCAACATAAATTTGTACCAATTTGCTGATATATAATTTCCAACACAAGTTATCTCACCTTTTAATTGGATTTATTTTACACTGCTCCCTGTCACCAACACCAATACCACAGGTAATTGATTCAATGAGTCATTTCATTTCTTATTACTCTCAGTCTTTGACAGCGATCCCAGGGCATATTCTGAAGAGATGACAATATTTTGAACAACTAGGTACATCTGTCTTCTGAGGTTGCTCATATTTTTAGAGGTGTATGTGTGTGTGCGTGTGTGTGTATGTGTGTGTGTGTTTGTTTTGCTGTGTGTAAAAACAAAATAATGCACAAATTGAGTCCAGAGGGAGCAGATGAAGGCCTCTAGTGCTGACAGCTGATGCCTTACTGAGAGTTGGACCATAGATTTTGACTGTACTCTTACACAGGAAAGAAACTGCAGGTTGTGCCAACCTACATACATACTTCATGCATTTTAATTTGACCGAGAACACAACTTAACTTCCTGCATCAAGGAAAAACCCAACAGAGGTCACACAGCGAGCAAACACACTCCTAAGAGAAGTTTCCAGTGTTTTCACCATGCAGATGGTGCGGGACTTTCATAAGAGCCTTTAACAAATGGAAGGAGTAAACGAAGTGGACAGTTCCTCCCAAGTGGAACATCCAGGAGGTTCTACAATCTTGGAGAAAATAGGTTCACATTTAGTTTCACTGGTCCAAGGAAATAATGACACATGAAAAAGTATCCTGCAGCAACTAACTTTGTTGGTAGTCCAACTCAGAGAGCCTGATACCCTATAGACGCAGTATTAGTCAGACAAGCTTCCCCTTTCCCTCCGGGTATGTGAACACAACAGATCAATTGTTTTTTGTTTTTTACTTTTACAGCTGTTTCAACATAGAACACATAAAATGTTTTAAAAAGCGAGACAATCCGTATTTCAGTGAAGCCTGTCAGGTTTTGAAAGATGAAAAGGCAACACAAGATGGTTTCAGAATTTGCTTTATAGCTGCCTGAAATGAACTTTAGAAATAAATTTAAATCACACCGCGTAAGGCAGTCTGTTAATTAATCAGGATTTCAATTAACAAAGCGAAAATGTTTGCATTATCTCTGCTGCTTTAGATAAAGCTGGGAAGGAAATTAAACGAGGATCAGCACTTGGATGGCCATCAGATGAAATGCTAACGGCCACTGACGATTACACAGCTACAAACTGTAGATTGTCACAGGCATTTGTAGACAAATGTGGAACTCTTGTAGTTTTCTTACTGTAAACCCATAACACATTAGACACTTCAGAAAAAAAGTTATTAGATCATATTCATAGCTCTTAGAGTATTATTTTCTTATTTTTTTCAGTGCAAAATTATAGTTTCACCTTCATTCTACTCATATCAGCAACACTTGCAAAACCGCATTTGATAAATTGCATGTCTGCACTCAGGGATATCCAATCAAAACACTGAGGACTGACAAGAAAAAACTCAAAGGCATGTCAATTAGGGTTAAAAGCTAAGTGGAAAGGCTTCTCTGCTGCAGACGTTGTTTTGTAGGTCCAGCCTGCCTGCACCAGCCAATCGATACAGACGACGAGGGAGAGAGGTTGAATCACATGGTCTCCGATCAATACTCAGCAGTGTATTTCACCTCCGTTAAGACACTCGCCCACCATGGTCTGGAACACACACATCTGCCCTAAAAGCTGTTTCAATGAGATTTACGGAGTGCTTTTTACATCCTTTGCAAATTCAACATTTAACTTCACTGACATGCAGAGAGGTGATTTTTGGTGTGGTGTCCAGGATGTCAGTGTTTCTCTACATGCATCTTTCCCACAGGAAAGATTAGAGAACAAAATGAGAGGTTTGACTAAATTTAAGATTTTTTTTTAAAGAGACAGGTCCACAAGTGAGGATGTTATCTTCAGAGAAACTAATCAATAGAGCCAATCTCACACCCAGGAGGGCTTTACTGCACTGGCACTTATTGATGCTTCCACAGTTGGGGCCTGGTGCACATTAAACCCCTCAGCTCCTCCTTCTGCCCCTCAGGAATCAACACTAAAAAGCCCCAAACACAGAGGACATACCATTTATTTTTCAGCTGAAGGCTTATGATTCTCTTGGAAATTGCTTCACTTTTAAACAATCTTTGACTCAATACTGACAAGTTTAGCAATACAAAAACACTCACAAAGTGCTGCCTCTTCATTTATCCTCTGCCTTTATCTGAGCGAAGAGTCTAGGTTTATCGAGAGAGAAGTTTAAGGGCTACTTGTGAGGGGGCGGGTGTGGGTGCAGCGAGGAATGACAAGAGATGCACTCACATAAGAAAGCACTGAATAGATACGTTTTTATTTTTCATCTTTTGATGTTCTTTAATGATATATATATATTTCAACTTTAATAAAAAAACAAGAATGTGTGTGTGTGTGTGTGTGTGTGTGTGGGGGGGGGGGGGGATCAATGCACTTTCAATAAAATCATATCCTTTCACACATCCTCGCACAGCCACGATCCCACACACATCAACAGAGAAACAACACAACACATCTCAGTGTTACATAAAAAAGCACTGCTGTTCAGCCCATCTACGCCCACAAAATAGGTACAGTATATGACCAAAAGCATCTGAACAAGCCCGTCCACATTATTTTGTGTAATATTGAGGCTGCTTTTCATGGTACTAGGCTTTCCTGTAAGAAAGGTTATAGCAGCAGATTTATGTCCATGGTGTTAGAATGAGATGTTCACAGAATAATCACATTTTGGTGTAATGTCTGTCCATCTACTTTTGGCCATACAGTGTACCTTCTCCTCTGTTCACTGGTGATTGATTTTCTCAAAAGCAAAAAAGCTAATTCTGACTATGGGGATTAAGGTTAATGTGTGGATTCATAAAGCACTGGCGATACATTAGTGCAGCTGAGCAGATGCCAACACACATATCTTTCAACTATCCCCACTTCTCTCTGCTATGAGCTGGGCAAATGTTGGAAATACTGTATCCAGCCATCAATCCATTGGGAAATACTCTCTTATTGCTGCTCGATGGTGTTTTAAGCCCCCAACGTCTCCTTCAGTGGTGTAGTCTATTTTTTTGTAGTGAGTATACTGTGATTTTCCCCTCCCAGCCTCATATTCGCCTGTCCCAGAGCGACACCCCATACACTAAAGGACTGTTCATTATTAATTTCAGGGGCCACCGGAGGAGTTTTGGGACCTTTACTCAAAATAGACCTGACCCTCCCTTCACCAACAATACTTTTTGGATGACCCTCCAAAACGATATGGAAAAAAGGGATGACCCTCCCCAACAATTTATTGATGCCTTCTGTACTGGTTTGTGCATGGCAAAGACATACAGATGGACAATGTTTTTTTTTTATACAGCCATGGTATATGTGACTAAACCTCTGTATTCTCATCTGACACGCATCACACTCCTCTGTTATGGTGTGGTGGCCATTTCAGTAGATTTACTCACTGACATTGTTGTGGAAACACAATAAGCATGGAAACTATATGCACACTTCCTGCATTACTGCATTACTTCAAATACTAAGTTACTCATCTTGTAAACTAGTATTCACATGAAATAAAACAATAAAACATTGAGACCATTCAGCAAAGCAAACTGGGTAATACAACACTGGTTGCTATGGACTCGTCACTAGGCTTCCTCAGTCATTGTATATTTTAGCATATAGGTAAAGCTGCCGAAGCTTGCGTCTGGTCCGCTATGTTTTCGTACGGTGTTTTGGATGTTTTTAACTAAACAGTACGGCAATCATGCTAATGAATACAATTATGTTTTCATCAGATGTCTTAGTTACAACACGATGGAGCTAGCAAAGCAGTTTTGTGTTTATATGTGCGAGCGGGATTTATTCAGTTTAGGAAATCCCACGGTCTCTAAAGCTACAGTTCAAAATTGTCTGGCTGACTAAATAGGGAGGGACCCATCGAGACTGAGAGAGATACATGGAGCTACATGGATAAATATGCACCACACCTGTTCTCACGAATACAAAAGTTGGGTGACCCTCCCCCCTTGACTAAAAAAAATTGGATGACCCTCCCATCAACATAGAATGAGAAGACATGACCCTCCCCTATTTTCCTCCGGTGGTCCATTCCATAAATACCGAACGGTCCCTAAACATTGTGACGTTTCGACACCCCTACACTGCCACACAAAACCATGACTAATAATTAGCATCATCATACAAGTTTTGTATCTATTAGCAATAACATCTGCTGAACAGGGCTTACATTTGCTCAAAAGTATTTAATAAACTGTTTACAATCTTCTTCACCATGGCTAACAAATGCATAAAAGCAGACGAAAGGAGAAAAAAAGCTCCACTCTTTTTATTTTAGTTAATTATCTGACCATTGATAGCTAACATTACCATATAGTAATTTAATTGTGTAAAGTAATTTAAGATTTAAGAATTTACTCTAATTTGCATAGTCATTGACCTTATGAATTTCCATTGCTTATATCAGCTTTGCATGTGTGCTGATCTAACCAAGGATGCCTGTTTTTAAACACCCTTTCATATTTCATATCTTGTTACTTTAAAACTTTGTTCAAACTCTACCAGTTGCGAGAAAGGAAAGACCGCACAAAGAATAACCAAACAGTGACGTCGTGTCAGATCCAGGGCACGGCCACGGAAGCCCCACAGATCCAAATGTCAGTGCTTCACAACACAGACGGGGTGAATTTATGAATGAAAGTGAGAATGTTCTGTCACAACGATGTTGTTACGTATCATCGCGCTTTTGTAAGTGGGTATACGGAAATCCTTGACTTTTCCTAGTGGGTATACGGCATATACCTGCGTATCACATAGACTACACCACTGGTCTCCTTCCAGGCAGCGCTGCGACCGTTGACTTCAAGTCACCTAACCCTAACCCTAACCTTAACCATAACCATAACCCTAACCATAACCATTGCCTAATCCTAGTGCCTTCCAGGCAGCGCTGCCTGGAAGAAGACGTTGGGGGCTTAAAACACAGATAAACCTTATTGCTGTCCATAGTCATGGTGGACTAGATTGGGCTAAGCTAGACACAGTCTGGATCAACGGAAGTACATTTCCAGGATAATTGCCTGACCCTCCGCTTCAGGTTTAAAGAAATGCGAACAACCCAGAGCGTTTTTCTCCTCCTAGAATGTATGTGTGGTGTAGCCAGAGCTTACTCTACAGCGCTGTGGACATAGGTCTGACAAACCTAGTCTCGCTTTGCCAGACCTTCCTCCACAGAGCTGCGGAGGAGAGTCTGGCTAGTCCACACACCATTCCAGGATGGGAGAAAAACATGCTGTGGTTTATTGGCATTTCTTTAAACCAATCACAATTGCCATGGGTGGCGCTAAGCTCTGCACAAAGCCGCTGCAAAATAGCCTCAGGAAGGTACTTGTTTTGGTGGAACGTCTACGCTCAAAAGTTGTTTTAGTCGTGCGAGTAGAATAGCTGGTGACAGTTGTAACTAACTGTGGATTGGGTTTTAACTAGCACCACAGGTAGAAATAATGAATTGCTAAAGGAGCAGTGCCCAAACATGACTCACACTAGTTTGCAAGACTTCCGTCATGTTCTTTTGTGATCTACAGGACCTTCCTTTTAACCCACAACTCCTCAAAATTGAGCATTTTGCTTTGGCTATGTTGTTACAATCTAGCTATCATTCCTTGTCTTGAGGACTCAGAGCCCTGCTGTTTTTTATATTTTATATTTAAATTAGGGTTTGATTTACACCTGAGATTCCAGGAGCACTTAACGGCTTGCTGCGTTAATGCCCTACAAAGATGCAATTAACTACCTGTTAGGAGACAGCCATAGCAGAATCCTGGGTCCCTCCGATCAGGATTAAGAGTAACTGAGCTAAATGCCTTCCGTTAAGCATCTTTCAGAAGGCAGAGTTGAGAGCTGACGGAGGTCACATTGAAAATAAACCATTAGGTTACTTCCTGTGGGGACCCTAATGTTCTTTCAATGGCCATACTTTGTTTCTTCTGGCGTTAGCAAACAATTGCTTGTCAGTAAACATCCAATTAGAGTTGTTTTTCCATTCACCTGATGAATGTATTCCAATTTTACTTTTCTTTTAGCTTTGTTTTGTTCTCCACCGACTCCTAAATGATTGAAAAAAAAAAAAAAAAAAAAAAAAGTTTGGATCTTTAGCTGCCAGATGCTCCACTTTCCCTAGCAGCCATTTGTAACTTCAGCTCTGCTGTTTGGAGCTGCAAACAAGACAGCGTGCAATCAGCTTGCCTGTGCTTGTTTGCTAGGAACAGCTGTCCATGATTAAATATGTGTGGCTGATGAGAGCCTTAAAACTTAATGAAAGCTAAATGAAATTAAAGGTTCCCTATTGTAAAAGGTGAGATTTCTGTCTTCTTTTTATTATAAAGCAGTTTGAGGTGCTATATAAATACTGTGAACTTTTTAAAATGCTCAATCCACAAAGAAATACACACAACTCATATTCAGAAACTGTGCCTTTAAACGAGCTGACAGGACTTTGGTAAGGTTGTAATGTCACAGCTATACTATTATTAGGTAGAAAGGCAAGGCAAGGCAAGGTAGCTTTATTTGTATAGCACATTTCAGCAACAGGGCAATTCAAAGTGCTTTACATGAAAACAGATTAAAAAAATTTAAAACAGATAAAATACGAGAATAAAAGTTACAGTGCAGTATAAGAAATGAAACATTGAAGAGCAATTAAAACAGTTAAATATATAAAAGCAGATAAAATAGGAATTTCTCTTTATATGCTTATATAGATTGTCATACAGTGTCAACAATGCAACTTCAGTATAAGAAATGAACAGTTATTTAAAGAAAGGCAACATCAAAAAGATAGGTCTTCAGCCTTGATTTAAAAGAACTGAGAGTTGCGGCAGACCTGCAGTTTTCTGGGAGTTTGTTCCAGATATGTGGAGCATAAAAACTGAATGCTGCTTCCCCCTGTTTAGTTCTGACTCTGGGGACAACAAGCAGACCTGTCCCAGACGACCTGAGAGGTCTGGGTGGTTCATAGTGTACTAGCAGATCAGAAATGTATTTTGGCCCTAAACCGTTTAGTGATTTATAAACCAGCAAAAGTATTTTGAAATCAATTCTTTGAGGCACTGGAAGCCAGTGTAGAGACTTCAGAACTGGAGTGATGTGATCCACTTTCTTGGTTTCAGTGAGGACTCGAGCAGCAGCGTTCTGAATCAGCTGCAGCTGTCTGATTGATTATTTAGGGAGACCTGTAAAGACACCATTACAGTAATCAAGTCTACTGAAGATAAAAGCATGGACAAGTTTTTCCAAGTCCTGCTGAGACATAAGTCCTTTAACCCTTGACATATTTTTAAGGTGGTAATAGGCTGACTTTGTAGTTGTCTTAATGTGGCTGTTAAAATTCAGGTCTGAGTCCATGACTACACCAAGATTTCAACCACCTCAGTTTTTTCTTCATTTAATTTAAGAAAGTTCTGGCACATCCAGTCGTTAATTTGTTCAATGCACTTAGTCAGTTGTTGTATTGGACTATATTCCCCTGGCGATAAGGTTATATAAATTTGTGTGTCATCCGCATAACTATTGTAACTTATTTTAATGTTTTCCATAATTTGAGCCAGTGGAAGCATGTAGATGTTAAACAGGAGAGGCCCCAGAACGGAGCCTTGGGGAACTCTGCACGTCATATTTGTATGCTCAGATGTATAATTCCCTATAGACACAAAGTAGTCCCTATTCTTTAAATAAGACTCAAACCACTTTAGTACTGAGCCAGAAATGCCAACCCAGTTTTCCAAATCGGTCTAGTAATATGTCATGGTCGACCGTATCAAATGCAGCACTGAGATCAAGTAATACTAAGACTGAAATTTTGCCACTATCTGTGTTTAAGTGGATGTCATTAAAGACTTTAAAGTGCCCATATTATGAAAAAATCACTTTTTCTGGGATTTGGGGTGTTCTTTTATGTCTCTGGTGCTTCCACACACATACAAACTTTGAAAAAAATCCATCCATTCTGTTTAGAGTGAGATACGGTTTCTGAATGTGTCCTGCCTTCAGTCTCTGGGTGAGCTGTTCCAAATCGGCACGGCTTGTGACGTCACAAGCTGAAACGAGCAGGCTAACCGCAACCATTAGCTCGTAGCGTTAGCATGCTAACGCACATGCTAACTACTTACATGTGCGCCCTCATTTAGAAGTCTCCCAGCTAATCCTGCCTTGTAACTGACCGAAGTTGTAGAAACAGCCTTTCTTTTACGGTCTATGGAGCTAGCTAGCTGACATGATCTACATCTGAGCTACTGGGCATGTGCAGTGCAATCAAAGATAGTACAGAAGAAGAAGAAGAAAAGAGGTCTCACTCTGTAGCTAAAACAGAGATCAGGTGAAAAGAGGATCTGCAGCAGTGAGAGAGAGCACTGCAGTACAACAAAAATATGGTGTTTTTTGAAAATTAAACCATGTAAACCTGTTCTGGTACAACCTTAAAATACAATTATGAACCTGAAAATGAGCATAATATGGCTGCTTTAACAAGAGCTGTCTCCATGCTGTGGTGTGGTCGAAAACCCGACTGGAAGGCATCAAAACTGTTGTTTAGTGACAAGAAAAGGTTGAGTTGTTGAGAAACCGTTTTTTCAATGATTTTACTTAAAAATGGTTTGATATTGGCCTATAGTTGCTCATTAGTGACGTGTCTAGATTGTTCTTTTTTAAGAGTGGCTTAATGACTGCAGTTTTCAGGGCCTGTGGGAAAGTGCAACTACAGTGCTGTTACAGTCATTCCTTGGCTGCAATTATAGTGGCTTTCCGACCGAAGGGATTTTTGCAGTTCTTAGAACTAAACGTTCCTAGAACACTTTTTTCGTTGTGTTTCGACAGGAAAAATTTGGGGATTTTTAAATTCCTCTGCCTTCAGTAGCGTACTTTTTTAGCTCCTACTTCAGAGCAGGGTCTTTTCCCTTTTCCCTTTTCCTAGGTGTACTTGATTGGTCGAACTTATAAGTCATGCCCACTGCCAACTCGGAAACTTGCAAACAGAGCAACAACCAACAACGGGACATTTTTAACAATTTTCACCATCTTATTCATCATTAAATTCACTTCTGACAACGTTATAGGCGAGAATTGTCTTGCGAAAATTGATGCCGAATTGACAATTTGCTTCAAAGTTTTCGGAGTTGAGAAGCTCCATCAAGTGAGGCGACAGCCAGCAAGCGCCTGCCCCGGCTTCTAGCTCGTCGCTCGGCCAGTCATGCTCAGACACCTCGCCACAAGCGTGTCCTGCGGCTCGCCTGCCGTCACACACACACACACACACACACACACACACACACACACACACAGTCACACACACATACACACACGTCCACAGCGCAGCAGGCAGAGGCAGGGTCTGTTCCGAGTATAATAAAGCCCCGTCTGTGTTGAGCAAAACATTACGTGAATTACTACGAGAATGGACGTGCATTTAATATAGGAAAAGTGCACAAGTATTAGCATCATTTGTTGTTGTTGTATGTGGCACTAAGGTCTAGTGACGATGCTATAAAGACCGTTGCCGTGCTTGCATCACTCCCTTACCCCTCCTATCAGTCCCTATGGCCACTTGGCCAGTGGGAATGCAAACGGAAAAAAAGATTTTGGGGGAGAGTCGTTCTTAGAACTGCTTAGAAGTGTAGTTTTCCTCTAAAAAGTACAAGTACTATCCAGTTGGAAAGCACCTAATGATACATACCAATCGGAGCAGACTGGGCTTTTTCGGGAGGGGTTCTTAAAGAGACAGCCGCTAAAACGGAGAGTTTCAGACAGAGGGTAAATACAGGTATATTCAGACAGACAGAATAAGAAAAATAATGTGGTTTTTAACATTAAAGCATGTAAATAATGTTTTAGTAGAAACCCCAAATACAAGTATGATCCTGAACATGAGCATATATCCCCTTTAAGGTTAGAGGGTAGGTTCAACCAAATTACAATGTGTGTTACTTGTGACTTTGAGTAGACTGTCATGGCACTTAAACAGCAGCTTCTCTGCTTTAATGTCAAAAAGGGATTATCACTATTAACAAACATCAAGCCCACCGATCAGGTTCCTTCTGTGGCACATGAGGCGACAAAAGTAGCATCATCACACCTTCTTAAACTGGTACACTGTCAGAAAATAACAGACATCCTCGGCTCTGCAGTTTTTTTTTTTTTACAATGTAATGTGAAAGATTTGTATGTCACCAGTCACCAAAAAGCCTTGACATTTTCAAAAAAGGGGACAAATATTCCTAATTTTCCTCCCATAAAGCCTTCCTTCCCTCTGCTGTCCCTCTAAAGCAATTTGTAGTGCCAGATTGCCTCTGTGCAGTATGACAGGGAGAAGTGGCTGTTTATCAGACAAGCTGGTATTTAACTTTGTAGGACACATTTGTATTGATTGGGCTTTGTAATTTTCTCCTGAGTAGATTGAGCCACTGGTTTGCGGGCTGGCGTGCATTAAAATGAACAGGATATGCCTCCAGCATGGCTGACTGCTGCCACGGTGTAGACAGCCATGCATGATTCTCACAGCCATCTACAGTATAAGAAAGATTGCCACAGGAGAGGTCTTTTTCGTGGCAGAGAAACTGAGACTGATTTTTGGTACGAGGTAAATAAAATATACCTGGCACCTGGCAATGCGCTAAGCTCTGCACTTGGATTTAAGATGTAAAATGAAATGTTGCTGATGCAAAGGGGAAGTTTAAAGTTATGTTAATATGGTGCTTCTAATTTAGAAAAAAGTGGCACTCTGGTTTAGTGTTATTGGTCAGTACTGTTCAAACCTGCCGGCCGCCTGGAGCCTTTCTGCTTGGAGTTTGTATGTTTTCCCTGTATATCTATGTGGGTGTTCTCCAGGTGCCTGTTTCCTCCCACAGTCCAAAAACATTCAGGTTAGGTGATCATTATTAGAAGGAGTACTGTAGTAGAGGTGGTAAGGCAATACACGGCAGCTCTATTGTAGCACACACACACGCACGCACGCACGCACGCACGCACGCACACACACACACACACACACACACACACACACACACACACACACACACACACACACATTGAATAATTTAAAGAGATATACAGAAGACATGGAGACAACAGGCCAAAAGAGATCTGCTCCTCCGAGCGATCGCCCTCCTTCACCTCTTCTCTCTTCGTGCAGACTTGTCCATTCAGACTGCGAGGAGGTGGAGTACAAACCAACAGACCTCTGACATCCAGTTCTCTTCAGAGAGATAAGTAGTTTGAAGAGTAGTTTGGGAGCCATGTCATCCAGCTACATACAATAACAAAATGTAGCTCTTTCTGCCTGACTGATGCTTGTCTTTGCTTTACTGTGGCCTTTGTTTACTTCAGTGGCTACTTTACATGCACACTAATATTCCACTATTATTCCGAATATGACAATATTCCGAATTTGAAACAGGTCATGTAAACAGATTCCGGTTGAACATTCCAAATTAGGCCCTTTTCCGAATATAGCATTTTCTGATTAAGATATGTGGGATATTCTGGTATTATTCGTGTTTAAGAGGCATTCTTTGGACATGTATACAGCGCATTCGGAAAATGCATCTCAATCAGGGTTTTTAGGCCCGATAAGATGGAGAAACACAGCTACTTTTAAACATTATCAAAGACTTGGTTATCAACAGGTTTTTGAATGTGCGCAAACATCGCTATGCCGACATTTTCAAGAAGCTGGTTGAAGGAATGAAAGAGGGACGCTATGTTCGCACGGTCCAACAAGTTGCCACTGCTGGTAAACTTATTTTGCACAGCTACATGTAAACGGGAATATTAGTTGAATATTTACTTTCATTAGTCATGTAAACAGCTAAATTGGAATATTGTCTTTTTTGGAGTAAGAGCAAAAACCGGAATATTATGCGCACGTAAAAGTAGTCAATGTTTCTTTTGGAAAAGTTGTGTTGACAGCGTGTTCAACATGTTGAAACATCTTAACATTTCAGGAGGTTTGCACATCAAGAAGGCCTTCTATAGTTGCATAGCAACAACAGGAGCCGTGACGAGTTCCCCCCTCTGTGGGGGCTCTGCCTGGCAGGACCTCTTCTCAGTGGGCAGGGGGAGATGCCCTGTTTTTTGACAGCAGTTCATGTTGTTAGTGACACTTAGTTTACTTCACTTTTGCTCACTCCAGAATTCAGCTTGTCAATTATATCGGCTTGTCACAGTTCACTGCCTCATTCCAGCTCATTTCCATGTGAGCGGAGGTGTGATTACCCTCCGTAGCAAAGTGAGAGGAAGTATTGATAAACACCCGGGGCTCCCTGCTGAGGATCATTATCTTCATTCCTACCATAATCCCAAAGGTCAAACTTTTTTTGTACACACACACACACACACACACACACACACACACACACACACACACACACACACACACACAGTTTACCAAATGGCTTACCAAGTCAGATCCATTTTTTTCATCTCACTTTGAACATACTCTTCTGAAAAGTTCTGTCACAGACCTATTAAAAAAAAAACAAAAAAAAAAAAAAAAAACATCACTTGTCACAGCATTTAATTTTGGAAATACATTAACAGACGCATTATACATTATGCAGATATCACCTTTTGAATAGTCTTAACTCAAAGGTTCCGTGTGAAGGATTTAGTGGCATCTAGCGGTGAGGTAAAGATTGCAACCAACTCAAATTTCTCCCGTCTGCCAATGGTGTAGAACAGGGGTCTTCACAGCCAAGGACCCCTTAACTGAAAGAGAGACAGAGCAGAGACCCCCTACTACATATATTGTATAACATTAAGTTGCATATTAAACTGGTCCTACAATAACATGTTGGTGGCCTAAAGCCTTTATGCATGCCTTTTTAGTGCATACAATTCTAAGCTAATGAAATAATAATTGTTGGCATGATTGTATAAATCATGGTATAATATTAAACATGTGGCATGTGTGGATGGCTACCTTAGTGACTACCTTACCTATAGGCCAGTAAGCCTATCACCAGTGTTTGTTTGTTTTTTCAAAAATAGGCTGATTTATATTTGCTAATAATATGTTGGACTCATTATAGACATCATAGACATTTTCATTTTTAAATACTTTAAAAAAATGTATCATATTAAATATCAAATAGTTAATTTGGTGGCCCCCCTGCAGTAACTCTAAGGGATCCCCTATTGAAGATCTCTGGAGTAGGAGAACTACAACGGCCGACACAAAACACCTTGCAAATGGCTCTATCTAGTATCAGTGTTTGGTTTGTCTGCTCTGGCCTACTGTAGAAACATGGAAGTGCAACAAGGCCGACTTTGTGGAAGAGGACCTGCTCCATAGATGTATGCATAGATATGAAGTGCCCATTCTAAGCTCACAAAAAAACATGATTATTAGTTTCAGGAGATTGTACATTGATGAAAACATAATTATTAAGATTGTATTCCATTTCTGCCAATAGATCGCCCTAAATCCTACACACTAGACCTTTAAACCCAAACTCATAAAGTAAGGACACATGAAACCACACTTTTTTTTATGTAAACTCACTTCATTTAAGTCACTCATTTATAAATGTCTATACATATTAACCTACATAGAGCAAACCAGTATAATGGTGCCAGAACAATGCAATAAGACTAGACTTGAAATTCCCTACGATTCATTTCTGCATTTCTTCATAGACCAAAACCCTGTGGGCTCACACTCTGAGGTTATTTTTGATTGTTTGAATACTTTTTTAATTTTTCATTCCTGACTGCTTTAAAATTGAATCATGGTACACTAGGCTGTATTTTCTTTATTATTCCCATGAAGAACCTTTCAACAAACCTACCAGGCATTTATTGGCAGTTTGAATTATTGGCAATTCTTGCACCATCGTAGTCACTGCTCCAGTAGTTCCAGAAAAGGTGTGAAACTAAGTCAGTCACAGAGAGACCTGAAAGAGAACGAAACTGACAAAAAATATACAGCAGTTTGCTCGGGGGGGGGGTGCAATACAAATCACTCTGATTATATATATTTTCTTTGCCTAATGCTTCACAAAAAGTCACTGATCAATGTCATTTAATGGGCTTTTACAAAGCTGTTGTCTAACTTAAAATAAAATACAACATTTGAAACATCCCTTAAGCACCAGCTTTGATTGCTGTTGTAAGGACTGAAGGAACAGAAGAAACAAAGAGACTGGGGGTGCAAGTGTGTGCCTGTGTGGTTGTGTTCACGTTATATGGGCCGTTTCATAGTGGCAAGGTAAATGAGCAGGAAGGCTTGGATACTATTCAATCTGATCGTGCCTGCACTCGATCATCCTATGGCTGTGGCGCCTAACAAGGGATATGAGTTCTGCTTCCACAAAGCAGGTTAAAGGAATCCCAGAGGTCCCTGCAATGCTGGGGTGGTCCCTGGTGTAAATGTGTGCGTGAAGGGATGTGAGTATTAAACTGTGCATGCGCACATGTGCGTGTGTGTGGTGTGCGTGTGTGTGTGTGTGTGTGTGTGTGTGTGTGAGTGGTCCAGAATGGAAAAGAAACTTCACTAATAGCCCTGTTGTCTCTGTGGGCTCTCTTCGAGGCTCAGCCGACCTTGAGCAGGGGGCTCTTAAAAGATGACATGCCCACATGTAAACCCTTCCATTAATCATGCAACTCCTGGGTCATTAAGCACCTCAAATCGCCTGCTGCAACATTTACCTTTACAGTCATGCTATCCACAATAGCCAGGAGCTGTGACATTGCTCTTTAATAACAAACGTGCGTGCGCACACACACACACACACACACACACACACACACACACACACACACACACTGCTCCCATCCTTATGCTGTTTGGGAGTCAGTAACTCTGCTTGTTATGCGCGAGTATCATGCTGCTAATGCAGAGAGATGTGTGTAAATCAGAAGATAATGAAAAGGACAGAAGCCCGGACCGGCTCTGTGTGTTAATACCTTGACTCTCTTCACTGGAGGCAAGTAGCAAGACAGATGTGATTTCATGAGGCACAGAACAGTTTGCCTGCCTTCATTGGTAATGATAAACGAGTAACTATATGGTATGATGGGATATCTGGTGATGAAAAGAGGCTCACAGTGAGACAGTTCGAGTACCGATGACATTGGCCCACGACCTGGAAATTGTTGGTCTTCCAATGTTACATGAAAGAGCAAAAATTTATCAAGTTATTACATCAATGGGGTTAGCTTTATTACTTTGGCAAGTGAGCCATTTGCGAAGCTATTTTGTTACGTTGAAGAATAGTCTCGCATTGCCAGACCTTCCTCCACAGCGCTGCGGAGGAGGGTCAGACGAGTCCACACAGCATTCCGGGATGGGAGAAAACGGTGCTCTGGTTTATTGGCATTTCTTTAAACCAACCATAATTGTGTTGGGCGGTGCTAAGCGCTGTACGGAGCAACGGCCCCACTGCAAAATAGCCTTGGGAAGGAACTTGTTTTGGTGGAACATTTGTACGTTCAAAGGTTGTTTGCAACAGAAAACTCAGATTGGACAGATAGTCTAGCTAGCTGTCTGGATTTACCCTGCAGAGATCTGAGGAGTAGTTAACCATAGTCCTCATAAATCGACCGGAGTTTAAAATGCCAACACAAAGATAGCTCAAGGTAACGGACATCCGGCCTAAATGAGTGAAAAAAGAGAAGACCAAAAAGGAGCTAGAATGAGAGTAAACATTGGACTTAAATCCATTGGGCGCTTAGACTCCAAAATATTGGTGTTCTATGTCTGCCAGATTTATAAACTTTATCAGGTAACATTGACATATCACCAATATTGTGTTTAAAGCTTGTTCTGCTACCCCTAATATCCCAAAAAAAAGAATACTACACTAATGAAATAATACCAGGGCACCAAATAATGTCCAACTTTGGTTTCAGATTTCCACTGCCAACTTTAAGTTTACAAGACTTTATAATACTGTAAATTAGCTAAATGTTTCCAATATTTTTTTGCTTTATCTATTAGAGTTTTTTTAACTGTCACCAGAGCCATTTTTTTTTTAACTTTTTTTCCAGCCATGAGTCTCTTCTTATGTTCATTGCAAACCGGGATAGTGTTGTACATTAACACCTCTCTCAAAATTTGAAAAGATATTGCGTGCATTATGGCGTGTTTAGGCATGATTTTTATATTTGTTTAAATATACTTAATACTTTACACACTGTACAGTTATACAGAATGCAACAAGGACACAGTATGTGTGAAAAATGAAATAAAGACATTTATAAAAATACAAACAAAGTCTTCTCCAACAGAAAATGTCAAGCAGAGTATTTGCTGCCATAATGTGAGATAGAGATGGCAATGGCCACGGCCCCGCTGCTCCTTTTCTAGCAGGTTTCACCATCCGATTACTTTTAATCACTGAGGAGAGAATGTGCACAGCACCTTAGCAACAGGCATTTTGAATGCAATTGTAGGCTTGCCGCTGGGTGGGAGTTAGCAAGCAACAGGGCTGACGTGTGGTTTATGGATGACTTCTTCTTGGGCTCACAAGGAGACTCTGTCTGTGCGTAGCTCCTCAAGGGTTGAATTAGCCCCCTGATCCACTAATCAATTTGAAAAGGAAGAAAATTAACACAGGTTCTCCCACTTGGAGTCAAGGAGGGAATATATTCCTCCTGGTGCTTATAATTTTCTGCCCTGTGTAAAATGGATTCCGATATAAAGAAGAGGCCATTTGTGTCATAGTTCCTTCGTATTATTCCTTGCTTATTGTGATGTATAGGACACAGTTGAGGTGTTTTTTTCTGTATTTGTGGAGAAAGTGATTCCTGGCAGAGACATCATTTTAAAGGTTGATGATCACAGCCTCAGGTCTTTGTGATCAGGTTAGAAAAACATTTGAGCACCATGCATGACCTGTATGAATCATATCCAGTGGCATATTTAAAGTATTATTGTGCAATAATGAAATATTCAAATGCGGCCTGTCTGCTTCCAGCACGATGGAGCAGGTAAGTCTGTAATGATGACATAACGGCCTGGGAGGAATAAATGGGATTCATAGGAAATAAATCAGAGTCACCAGGACTCTCAATGTGACGGATGAGGCCAGAAAGTGGGTCAGAACCACAGGTTGGTTGGCTGCACAACTGGGCTGAGACACAACGCCCAGGGCAATCAGGCATCAGAAGACAGGCTACCCCTCCCGCCACTCTGATCACACATCCTGAGGTCAATTATAGAGTGTGGCTTACCAAGATCAGGCCTTGTGATGATACAAAGGGAGACTGAGGGATCATTTATTTCTTTTTTGTCATCGGAAAAAATAATTGTTTCTCTCAAACTTGGCTCCAGAACTCCAGCCGTCTCTCCCAGCTAGAACTAAGGACTGTCATTTGTTAATCAAGGGAAACTCGATTTAGCCACCTTTGACTAATTTCAGAATTTTCCACTAAGTCAGACATATTTTAATCACCACAGCCAAGCAATTAATCATCGAGCTGTTTAGTTGATTGCAATGAATATTCAGTTACCTACCGAGGTCTTTCGCCCGACCCTTCTTCTCCCCTCGTCTTAATTATATTCTGTTCGTTGGCTCCCGTGGTGGAGCCGCGCCTGTTTGCCTTGCTCACCCAGCCTCCCCTTTTCCAGTCATTAAGAAAAATGACACAAGTGCAGGTAGTGAAAGTACCTGAGTATGCAGAAATTAGTTTAAAGGCAGACGCCAAACAGCTCGCCGGAATGAAATCCCCTCTACCGGCTCTCGCTCGGTGCGGCGAGTCATAAATCACCACACACTACTTCCTGACAGGTGAGAATCAAAACGTTCTGTCTTTGAAAGTGTGAGGCTGGGAAACCCCACGACTACTCCAACCTGCCCTTCAAAATGGTCATGCACTTGGCTTGGTGTTGATTAGTGTATACTGAGAGTTAATATGGCGAGGTAGGTGGGACTACAGAGATGAATGGGGAATTCCATTAAAAACAATGGACAGAGCATTGTTGCATTGCTTAAAGGATAATTCCGTTGTCTATTACTGGCCTCATAATCACACTGAATTACCATTTTGTTTCACTTCATTTATTCGTCCTGACATTGAGTTCATGTTAGCCGACTTCTCGATGGGGGTGGCCAGTAGCTAGCTACTTCTTGGTCCCACAGGATATCGTTTTGAGTTGACATAGAAGCTGCCAAAGTGGTTGCTAGGAGCAGTAATGTGGTGTTTTTCATGACAATTGAAGAAATCTGCAGATTTCAGTGTCATTATTTCTGTAAATCGACTTACATCAACAACTTGCACAGCTGCATCAGCCTCCTGCACTGTTGTCATCATTTTTGTGTTGCTATTTTTTACAGATGTAACTAGGTAGCTATATATATGGAAGATGACGTCCCCATTCATAATTGTACATCCAACAGTCTGATTTAATCCTCGTCCTGGTCCATCCTCGTTACAATAAATCATTGGACATTCTTTAATTTTTACAAAACAACTCCAAGAGACCACGGCTTTCACCGGAAGTCAAATATCTCAGCAAGAGCGATAGGAATACTGAGCAAAACTGCCAAAGCCATGTCCTATCTCACAATGTTAACAAATTTGTGTATCTGCTGCATGATTCGGATCCGCTCCAAAATGTAATGAGTTCTTCCTTGGCCCATGCTGCGCCCTACCACCAAGTTTCATGAAAATTGGGCCAGACAAACAAACAAACCGAATCAAAAACATAACTTCTTTGGCGGACCCAATTTGTAATACAAACCAGAAATATTTAAATCTGACCTTTGGTGGTACAGAGTCATTAAAAAGCTTTTTTGTTTAATAGAAAAATCTCACAGAAATTGACTTTGGTATGTGTAGACATTCACGAATGAATTCCTAATTAGATTTAAGCCTTGAGAGAGAATGTTTTGTGTATCTAATGTTCTAATATCTGCTCTTCAATGACTTGGCCTTTGCAGATGAAGCCACACATCACTTCTCGTTACTTTTAATTTTCAAATCTCAGAGTGCTTCTCAGAATGTCTTTATCACTAGCTGGTGGCTATTAACATTATTTCACTCACTGTTTCCTAATCGCGTCATTGTCTGCTAACTGACCTACACATACAAAAACAACAATATCTGCTTTTTATGCATTTCTGTGTTTTTGTTCTTCAGCTTTGCATTATTTAACACTTTAAGATGGTTGATATCACTGATTCCCTATATTATCAGACACCAGGTTATTACTGAAAATGTTCTACACAAAAAAAGAGAAAACTTTTTTCTGTAAAGTCAGGTATTTATTGTATATATCCCAAAATCAAAAATTACAACATACAACACCCGGTCCTTAGATTGTTGGTTTGGATAATGAAAGTCGGTTCTGTCAAATGGTAAATGCAAAAAAAAGATTGATATTTAAAGCCTTTGCATTGGTGTGGCCTTAAAAGATTAAAATTTAAAAGGTTGCCACTAGGTCCTTATTCTACTCTAATGTCATTTGCTGTGTGTCTCATGTTAGATGAAGGTCAGAAATGTCAAAATTTTAATAACAATGATGGCTTTTTATGGGAAACAGTATGGTGCTTCATATCTCATTAAATCTGCCCTTCAACATTTGTGAACATGGCTGAGTGTTGATTAGACAGTATTGGTATTTAATGGGGGGGCGGGAGGGTCTGAGGGCTGGGGGGGAGCCACAAAAGAGCAAATGTATAAGAAACTCAAGATTATCCATTGAAATGTTATATACTTGTTTTTAATGCAAGAAAAGAGGGGGACTAATGCAACTAAAAATCTACCTCCTTTTTCTCTCAATTCATTGATTTATGAAAAATAGAAGACAATAGTGAAAAATGCTCATCTCAAGTTTCCAGAGCTCAAGAAGACATCTACAAATTTTTTGTTTTATCTGATTAGAGTTACAAAACCCAAATATATTAAATATACATTGATATAAAACAGAGACATCCATTAAATTTTCACATTTAAGAAGCTGAAAACAGAGAATGTTTGAAATGTTTGCCTGTTAAATCAGTAATCTCAAACTATGATCTTTTCTTTTCAACAGTGATTTGTAACAGTTTTGGGAGGTACTGACAAATAATACTGTGCTGCTGAGCGAAAACTCTTCCATCATTCTAGAGGGCAAGGCAAACCGTTTGGAGGACTTGTTGGAAGGTTTCCAGAACATGGAAGGAAGGAACATGGTGCAGGGTACAGCCCTTTGAGACAAACATCTGATTTGTGTTTTTGGACTACATAAATAAAATGCAGACAGAACAAGAGAACAGGCAGGAATGACTGGAACACAATGGCAGTAAGGCAACATGGATAATCTGACA
Source organism: Sander lucioperca (assembly GCF_008315115.2). NCBI lineage: Eukaryota > Metazoa > Chordata > Actinopteri > Perciformes > Percidae > Sander > Sander lucioperca. The sequence goes on along the minus strand of NC_050179.1, from coordinate 30,341,061 downwards.
AAGTTCTGAGTCTAGAAATCCAGATGTATAATAGGGGAGGGACTGATGAGAAGGCCTGCAGGAGGGTGTGGAGATTAGATGACTGGGAAAGGCAAGGCAATAAATGGGAGACAGGTGGAAAGATGCAGGGTCTAGTTACCATTTACCATCAGTTACCATTAAAAGACGTTATTGTTTTGAAAGTCTATATCCTTCGTGTTCCACTTCTGGGATTGCTCCGTTGCTGCAGGAAATTCCGCCGGACGCATGTATTTTCCGTTTCCTTCCGCTTTTTTTGTGTTGAAATTTTAAATTTGGTGTATTTATGACGACTATTGTTGACTGCTACTCAGATCTGTGCATGGTAAATTGAGACAGCTAACTAGCTGTCTGGATTTACCCTGCAGAGATCTGAGGAGCAGTTAACCATAGTCCTCATAAGTCCACCGGAGATTAAAATGCCAACACAAAGAAAGCGGAAGGTAACGGACATAATTTCTTTTAGCTGCGTATTTCTAGGTGGAAGTATTTACGGCAGCAGGGCAATGTATTCCTCGGCACAGAGGAATAACTTATATAAGACCTTGAACACCGACAATTACAACAATTAATTGTTGGTTTTGGTCTATCCTTGGATTGGTTGGCAATAAGGAAAATAGCATATCACCAAACTTATCTTTTCAATGTGAAGCACTGCACAGAGAAGACACATACTATAAAATACATTAATTATTATTACTTTGATGACATTTCCGGTCTTCACTTAAAGCTCTAGTGCGTATCCTCTTTATATTAACGAACGTCTGTTACATTCAAGCCATTGCCTATGAGTTGCTACAAAGCTAATCAAGACTATCAGCTCCACAACACTCTCTCTGTATTTCTCAGTATGACTACGTTCAGAAGATTGTGTCATCCGGCGACTTTCGCGCGCAGGAACTCAAGTGAAGATGATTACCTCATCCGAAATGTCCATCATGTTTTTTTAATCCTCCGTGTCCTCCTTGGCTACTAGCAACTGCGTGGAGGAGGGGTGGGGGTGAAGCGCGATCACGGAAGGCTTGTGTCATGTGGATGCAACTACAGTGGTGTTGTCATTACTTAGAATTCCTCATGGGGGAGACAGAAACTACGCACTATAGCTTTAATATTTTACATAACATCCACTGACAGCATTACCTGACAACATACTCTTAATGTCTATAGTACAATAAGAATTCATTTTTATACCTCACTGATCTCCTATTTTAAAGCAGTAATATATTATAATAATTAATCACCCATTTTAGTTGCCTTAGGGCAGATTTGTTGATATCCCACAGACGGGAAAAAAAGGCATACTTTAATTTTTCCATGCTGTTTGAGAACGAAAAAGACTCATTTCAAGGATATGTGTATTTGTATGCTACTTCCTAAATACCCGCTGAGATTATTTTACCATTTAGAGAACACAATGGGATGAAATTGTGATGAAATGACAGAGACGATGGAAGATAATTTGACCGCTTGACTGCGATATAATTCTTTTTTTATAATATGACTTTGCTACTGACTTACATTAGGGTGAATTTGAGACCTTCAATAGGATATTGTACTGCAGTTTTATTGAGATTCCTGCGTATTTAACTGACACATTTCTTTTTTTTTACCCATCTGTTCAGTGAGACAGAAGGATCAAACGCTTGTGACCAAATGACTTTATTATGATAAATGAAGTCCTAATGTTTGTGTCAGTTCTGAAATTGCTGCCATTATGTTGCATTGTGTCCTTGCCTAATGATGCACAACAACTTATTTGGTAAACAATGTAACTGTCACTATGTAACAATGCGACTTTGGAAAGGAAGCACCTTATACGTCTAATGACAATTAGCTGTTCCATGATGATGATTCAGAACTTTTCTTAATTACTTTGACTGTCACTACACACCCTATTTGTACATTACAGGTCTGGCTAATGTGCAAATGCTAACATTACGGTAAAGACGGGCTTGTTTGATATCACTATGGTGGTCTTTATTTTTCTGCACAAGCAAAGCAAACGAATAAGATATAAAAGGACAATTCCAGCATGATTAGTTTTTGCTTTTCATCCCCTTTAATGTTAATTGTGGCTCTTGTTACATGTATGCGTCACAGTTAGAGACCTTTTTTCATTACTGTTGTCAAACATTCACTCTCATTCAAGTCCACGATACAACTGAAGCTTCTAATGAACGTTTTGTAAAAGTTTACAGTCAGCAATAAATCTTCTTAATTCTTTCTGTAGTCAAGGCAATTTTCAGACAAGAAAACATGAGTCCTTTAAAAATCCTGAAATTAAATATTGTTTCTACACAAATGTGTCAATCAGCCTTTATTGCCCCGTTGTTCTTACTTGGAAGTACTTCAGTGCTTAATTTGTAAAGTGGGAGGTCCCGGAGCGCAGAGGGGGGGTGGATCCGGCGACTCAAAACGGGGGTTGGAGGTAACGGAACCAAAAAAAAAATGACACCTGCCTACGTAGCTTCTCTGACTCTGACTAAAAAAGCCTAAACAACGCTGTGTGTACATCAGGGCAATGTTTATTTTTTATTTCAGAACGTGCACTGCATCGGTGCGAAATGTAAAAAAAAAAATAAAAAATACACTGCAACGATCGTTTTCACAAGCAGCAATTATCCATCGTACAATTAAAACAAAAAAACACCGTGGTCTCCACATTCTTGATCGGCAGAAACGATTTTTGCTTGTTTGGGATTCGACTGGCCAGCATACTTGAAAAAGTTAAGCGAACTTTGTTGTCTTTTTGACAGTTAAATGAGGCTGTAACAGCAATCTCAACCAGCACAAGCGCTTGTGTCACTTGAAGTGCAGCGCCGCGCTGTTGAAGTGCCTCCCCTCCCTCCGTCCCTCTCCCCCCTCCGTCTTACCCTGAAAATTCACCTCAAAACGCATTGAAAATGCAAACACAAGACTTTTGTGGAACTCCAATGGGGAATAAAGACTAACAAGACAGATAACAACATCATTTTTTTTTCATTTAGGCGATTCATTTTTCATAGTGACACAGGAGGTGCCGGATCCAATAAAAACGGTTCCGGATCCAACGTCGGAGGTGCTGGAACACGTTCCGGCGTGTTCCGGCTCAAATTAAGCCCTGTCATGGTTTGCCTGGAAATCTAGATGCACCCTAGCGGCAGCAAATTTAATTTGCAGCCAGGGGGGTCTAGGCACTCTCCGTTGGCTTGCGAGCTGGAAAAACCAAACTCTAGTCAGGCCAATCACATCGTGTATAGAGTCGGTGGGCGGCTTATGGCTGCTGCTGCTGGGAACAGCGGTCTTGAGGAAGACTTGGATTTAAGCTTTTCTTTGAGAAAAGAAGAAAGAATGGCACTGAAATCATTCTTAAAAAAGGAAGATGTGTTTGGAGTTTTGCCGACCGAATACGGCAAAAGTTTAATCTATCAACTAGCTCCGCTACCTTCTTCGTTGCTCTGCCTGGTTGTAGCGCTATCCTATAGCGTGCAGAGGGAATTTGAAAGACAACTGTTTATCCCGCCCCTCGGATTGAGCTCTGTTAATGGTGAGTTCCCAGACCTAACATCTTGATGTGGGTCTGGCTTGTCAGGCTACTTCATGGTGTTAACAGCTGTTCATATCCCGATTTTGTATTTAAAAAAATAAATGCTAAGACAAAGGAAACGCTAGAAACCAAATCTACATGTGAAACACATATATTATTAGTGAGGAAAAACTTTAAATAATAATACATTTTATTTATATAGCGCTTTACATGGTAATCAAAGACACTTTACAGCAAAACCAGCACATTCAAAACAAACACATTAAAAGTCCTTTAAAAGTTGAAACAAAAATATTTTCAACAACCACGTCCTGGCTGGTAGGAATGCAAATCTCCACCTCCTTCATAAACATAATGTCTTCAGTCATTAATGTTGAAATGCCTCATATGTTCGTCTTCTATATTGCTGTTCATTTTATGACTAGGTGTATTTGCTCATGATGAATAACTTTGTTCACTGTTCATATGATAGGTGGTTATTGATCCCTTTCTGGCTCAGATAGAGGGATGAGAGTGTGTGGCAGAGTGTGTGGCACAATATCTTTCCGGAGATAAGATGTCCTGCAGAGCTCCAGAATTAGAGAGCTGGATCAATGTGTGAGCATGCCAGTAACATACATCATCATTTCCCCACCATATAAGAACATTAAAATAATGTAATCTGATTGCAGAACAAATGCAATGATGCCAGTTTTCTTTTTTAGAATTGGTCCTGCTATCAAATCCTCAGCCAGTGTACAGATCTGAATACATACGTATTAAATCAGTTGTTCACTGTTTTCAGGTTGCTGCCATGGAATGAAACAATCCAAAGTATATTAGATATATGAGCACTGATAGAACTGCTTTTATTTGGCACAGCATTGGCATAACATGTCACAGATATACATTTGTAAAACGTATTGAAAATATAGGAAATTTAACTTGACGGTTATATGTGCAAAAACAAACTGTCAATGTCTATCTTTCAGATATAGTTTATTTAAAGCTTTTAAGTACATCAGCAGCTCTTAAGTGCAGCCTTTTGCTCTTCATTAAAGCCATTCACAGATGCATTGAGTATTTTTAAAAACCAAAAGGCTGTGAAAAGAGAACCCCGGCTGTTTCATATAAAGAGTATGCTTTTTTTTTTTTTAAAGGCCGGATAAAAGATTGAACTAGTCAAAATATCAACCATTGAGTGATTGTTTTCATGGCAGTCCGAAATTGTAAATGAAAAATGCTGCTGCACATCTGAACAATGGGCCTCATTCACCAATCGTTCTTAAGAACAAATTTGTTCTTAAACCCCACTTACGCAGTTTTCCCGAAAATTCTGGCATTCACCAATGTTTTCTTATTTGGGATTTGTTCTTAGGTAAGAACAGAATCTACGCACACTCAAGAGCACTCTTACGCACAATTGAGAGCTGACATGTTTGCCCAAAATAAGGGGTTATACCGTTTTCATCCGTTCTAATTTAAAATATTAATATTTCTTTATAATTTTGTAACTAATTATTGTCATTATTTTACACATAATTATGTTTGTTTGTTTTAATAAATACACACTACACTTACACTTCTGCTCATTCGTAAAGCACTTTGAATTGCATTGTGTATGAATTGTGCTAGGCCTATATACTCCATCAGTTCTGCGCCCTTTTCCTTTTCCGAGTAAATGCCATAGACTGTTAACGGTCTATGGTAATTGCATTCCATGCATCGGTTTTATTTGCTGCTCTGTATCCACTGCTGACGCTACTAAATATGATGTCTCGTTTTTCATTAACTTCTTGCAGCAGTACCTCAACTTCAGAATTACTAAAGTTTTTCTTTCTTTTGGAGTCGAGGCCTCCACTGTCTTTACCACGTCTTTTTCAACATTTCTCTAAGTGTGCACACGGCCCTGCCATCTCATGCCCTTTTATGGTAATTTATGGCGTTTACCTATGCTAAATAGGAGCAACGGGCACGAGCTTTCAAATTACGAAGACATTGGGATTTATCATTCTTAGAACACACCTGCGAACAATTCTGCTGTTTGAGAACACGTCATTAATCAGAAGTAGACTTTTCTTAGGAACTTTCTTAAGAACAAATTTAAGAAAAAACTTAGGAAGACATTGGTGAATGAGGCCCAATGTCGATTGGACCGATGAAAGCGTCTTAATGGTAAAACATCAGGAACAGGGAGAAACAACTTGTGTTTTAGTTTGCACATTCATAATCAGCACATCCAATGTATGCAAAAGCTACTGCTAAAACGTTTCAGCAGCCTGCTGATTCAAACAGACACTGTGTTTTTTGCTTCATTCATCAATAGCCAAATCATCTAGTAACTTTACAATGTTACCCACCAAAGTTAATTTAAACCCGCATTTGGCAGGTTGGCAGGTGTCAATTTAAAGCCCTGATTGTTGGTCTATGATTTAAAGCAGAGATCTTCAACAGAGGGTCCGTGACCCCTAGGGGGTCCTCAGACTTAATGGGTCTTAATGCAGGGAGGCTGCCAAATTATGTTAAAAATTAAAATGTTAAAAGTTTCTGAAAATATACAATAATATGAATCCAGCATATTATAGCAAATATAAGTTGGCCTCTTTGTGAATTTTTGTAAAAAATGAATTTACACATTGAAGATAAGCTTACTATACTATAGGTACGGTAGCCACTATGGTAACCATACAGATCAGTTTAAGGAGTCACAGTGCCTTCCACATACATGTTGTGATGTACAAATACAGTTTTTTCCAACTGCTTACACACGTTTTCAAAACTATGTCTCCTTTTTTCAAAACTCTACACACAATTCCCAAAACTGCACACACAAAATGCAAAATGCCTCACATCTCCTTCAAAATGAAATACTGCATTCAAAATACCATAAACACATCTCAAAACGAAGCATTTGCATCAAATGGCAAATACTTTTTTCATAATAGTACATTTTTGGATATATCATGTACACACTGTTGTTCTAAATCTGAAGCTCTTTTGTCTTTCATAGGCTTATATCTACATTTACAATGTTCTAGAGAGAAAGTCATCTGCTGAGAGGGGTTGAAAAGTATAAACAACAATGCAATGTTAGAGTAAAACTATTTATTGGATCACGTTTGTAAGAGTAGCACAATGTTGTATACAGTAGCATGAAACAAGAAAACAAAACTACAAACATGTAAACCAAAGGTATCATTTTTAGAATAAAGAATGTGTGTGTGTGTGTGTGTGTGTGTGTGTGTGTTTGTGCGTGCTTGTGTGTCGTGGCGGGGGGGTGGTGGTGGTCTTCTTCCCTCCTCCTCCTACTCGTTGTCGTCCCCTGTCTGTCCCTCCTCCTCCCCTTGCTCTCTGTCTATTGTTGGCATCCATTGTTCAAAAAAGGTAATCTGACCTTTGACCTCTGACTAACTAACTGACTGACTGACTGACTAAAGCAGTGATTGGTTAGTGTTCAATTATGACATAATGTGTTTGCACATGTGAGGAGTGTGTGTGTGCCTTGGTAAATAAGTGTAGCATTTTGATTGGTTGTGTTTAGAAAAGGAAAGCAAGTCACTTCTTGTTAGATTTTTGTGTCTTAGGTAGAGAATTGTGTGTAGTGTTTTGAAAAAAGTGTTTTATGCAATTTAAAACTGAGTGAAAGGCTGAGAAATAGCTTATGGTTTTGGAGATTTGCTGTGTAATTTTGCACTTTGAGTGAGAGGTTTCAAAAATCGTGTGACATGAAAAGATTTTGTGTGTAAGCAGTTGAAAAAAACTGTAATGTATTAATCCATTTATTTTCATCCATCCGTCCTGGTTTAACATGCAACTTAATTTTATACAACATACTGTATGTTCAGCAGTAGGGGGTCCCTGCTCTGTCTCTCTTTCAGCTAAGGGGTCCTCGGCCTAAAAAACGTTGAAGACCCCTGATTTAAAGGAAGCATTGTACTGATGTGTGGTCACAAAATACCACCAAGTGGGTATTGGGTGAAAAGTTTTCAGGAAGTAAAAATTACAGCTTTACATTAATGCAGTTTATGCATTTTTTTTTCTCAAAATGTAGTGTTAAGGGCAAAGGTTACAGAATGATCTCACTTGTGAAGTAGCAGAGGAATTAAAGTGTTAAAATCACAAGCTCAAAACGATCAAAAAGCAGCAAGGTGTGCAAGAAGGCCAAGTGTGTATTTAAATACAAGGCTAACTGTTACGTTCTTCAAATCTTCCTTTTTCTAGAATCATAAAAGTTATATATAACAAAAGGAGAACAAAGTCAACAACCTTCAGATGTGACAGGAGTGCATTGATCTGCCCCAGTATAACAGGCCCACAGTGAAAAGGACCAGAATAAGCTGCTTATATGCACTACAGCTGCTGTCGATTTAACACAAATTAGCACGCACTGGGTCGCAACTCTCCATGAGAACATTTTAGCTGCATATATTTAAAGACTAACTGACTATTTCAGACAGTGATTTAGCAATGTAGTTCTCCTCTCCACACCAGCAGAGAAGTTACGGAGCTCAACTGTAGGGAACTGAAACAGGAACTAGACACCTCAGAGCTGCCGAGAAGAACCTGTGTGGAGATTCTCAGTTGAAATTGAAAATGGATGCTCCTACATTACTGTAAGTACCACAGGTTCAGCTGCGCTTTCTGTTTAGTGCCAATTAGCAAATGCTAGCATGCTAACAACATGATTAACATTATACCTGTAAAACATTGCCATGTTAGTGTTGTCATTGTCAGAATTTTAGCATGTCAACATTAGTATTTGGCTTTTTTTTATTATAAAGCAGGTCAAGGTGTTATATAAATACTGTGAAAGTATTAAAACGCTAAATCCACGGAGAAATGCACACAGCCCGTATTCAGATACTGTGCCTTTAAACAATCTGTCAGGACTCTTGTATGGTTGTGATGTCACAACCGTACATTATATAGGTAGTAAGTGCCGTTACACTCATTCAACGGCTGTAGTGGCGGTGCAGAGACGCTGAGACGTGATGTGGAAGACCCGGAAACACTGACCAATCAGAGCAGACTGGGCTTTTGCGGGAGGGGGCCTTAAAGAGACATGCGCTTAAACGGAACATTTCAGACCGAGAGGGAATACAGACAAGCAGTATCAGAAAAATATTGTGTTTTTTAAACATTAAAGCATGTAAACATGTTCTAGTAGAAACCCAAAATACAAGTATGAACCTAAAAATGAGCATGATATTGGACCTTTAATCACATCCATAAAATGATAAACAATGTATTTTGTCATTTAGTTTGGAGGAATTAGTTTGACAAAAAAAACACACACATCATGAATGATACTTTCTGTATGTGTAAAGCTGATAATTTGTGCTAAGACATGTAAAACGTGACAATGAATCTGGATTACAGTAAATAGAAGATTCACATGGATACAAGTGAAGAGGTGGAACAGAACATAAATTGTAATCCTTGAACCATCCACTGCCATCCATATTGTTAGCCAATCTTAACAGTTCCTCTTTGTGATGACAATCAGCACGCAGAAGCTGAAGCCTGTTCAACGATGTTGCTTTGTCGAGGCCGTCTCTGCTCACTAAACTGATACACAGCTCACTGAAAACTGTCTTCATGTCAATCTCCCATTTTTTCAGTCTGATTGTTGCTTTGTCTCCTTGCAATCCGTTGCAATTTACAAGATAGTAGGCTGGATGTGTAATCTATTGTCCCCATTCTTTCATGTCATCCTGTTACACTCCCTCGTATCTCCCTGCCATTATTTATAATTATTATAGGGTTGCAGGACTGTCAGAGCACCACTGCCTCGACCCTTTCCACTTCTTTAAGTCATATGATAATGATCCAAGAGCTGAGGCTTTTTCTACTGTTGCACACATTGTAAGTCATTCTAGATAACAGCTAAATGACTCACATAAAAATGCTAATTCAGTGCCACTCAAAGTTAGAGCCATTTTAATATTTTGGAGGAAGAGAGGGGTAGTGCTTTTCTTTTAGGGCTATATATATATATACGCTCTTCCATGACAGAGCGGTGCTAATAATGCTGTTAATGTCATAAAAAGTGACAAGCGACAGATGAAGCACAAGCTGTACTGTGTGTCTGTGTGTGTGTGTGTGTGTGTGTGTGTGTGTGTGTGTGTGTGTGTGTGTGTGTGTGTGTACACCTGAAGATGGTGTACATGATGGAACTGAACCTCGTGTGCGTGCATGCGTGCGTGCTTACGTGCGTGTGTGTGTGTGTGTGTGTGTGTGTGTACCTGAAGATGGTGTACATGATAGAACTGAACCTCGCAAGTGTAAGCCTTATTTATGTTTTTTTTCACACAGTCGAGGCACAGGTGGAAATGGGAAAATTACTGTTATCACGCAGGATATGTTGTGTAAGAATAATTTACTTTAATCCAAATGAGTCATTAACGCCTCGTCCGGACCAACCCACACTCTCCCTCAGGCTGCAGCAGCCAAGCTTTCCTTTTTCAGTCTGATTGAAAATTCAAAGTGATTGTGATTTTCTTTGACAAGCTGGACAAGTTGTTAATTAGTTTGTCTTTTTGGGAAGATCCACATTAAACCTGCATGTCACTGTTAATCACTGTGTCTTTTGGTCTTTTTTTTAATTGCACAGGTTTTATTCGCATTGTAAAGACAATCTTGTCACTTTTCAGCTTGTTGACAGCTGCATTTTTAGACATCACTACTAATTAAACCCAGGAGAAATGTGCAGTCTGGCATGGTTAATAACATTCAAACATGATGATTGTGTAACAAAAATATTGTATTATAGTATATGCAGTTGTATGTAATAATGTGAAAACACAGTTTGAATGAATGATGTCTGCTTTTGTTAATAATAAGTAATTTTATTACCTCTCAAAGAGTACAAAAAGGGGCAAGCTTGCACATGGTCTATAAGACCAAAAGTATGTGGACACCCCTGCCCTCAGACTTGTGTGTACTTTTGGTATGGTTTTTCATCGTTTAGCCTCGGCCTCTTAGTTTCAATTAGCGGACCAGTGGTTCCCATCTTGGGGGTCAGGTATAGTCCCACATTGCCAGACCTATCTCCACAGCGCTGCGGAGGAAGGTCTGGCAAGGATAGGGGGAAAAAACGTGCTCTGGTTTATTGGCATTTCTTTAAACCAATCACGATCGTCTTGGGTGGCACTAAGCGCCAGACGCAGGTACGGTTCCTCTGCAAAATAGCCTCGGGAAGGAACTTGATTTGGTGGAACATGTGCACGTAGGGAGGGGAGCTCTTGAATTAAAATGGCTGTCGAGTGTGTGATGAGAAGTTTACTCAAAAAATATAAATATAATTTGATTGCTGGTTGTAGCTCAGAGGATGTTTCTCAAATGTACCTTTTAGTTTAGAATGCTAACACAAAGAAAGCGGAAGGTGATGGAAATCCAATGGGAACAATCCCGTAAATGAAACGATATAGACTAGGGGTCAGGCCACTCAAGGGGTCGTATGATAAATCCTAAGCATCATGAAATGACTATCAAACAACAGCCACAAATCCTTGGGGAAGGTGCAGAGAAGACGTAATAATAAAATGGGGCACTTGGTCGGTAAAGCTTCTTGCACCGTGAAAAAAACAAATTCAGAAACCTTTCTGGTTGTTGTTTTTCCCTGCACCAAAATGACACACTTGGTCCCAGAGACATGGGGGAGTTTCATCATGTGCCACTCAGTTTCAGAGAGCATTCACGGCACATTTCCCTTCACAGATGTCTGGCTTGGTTTGTCATGCATGTAACAGTGAAGAACAAAGCTCAACCTGTTCACGCTACACAAGCATACACATACGGTACTTCACTGTTTCTTAGCCGACTCTCTGCAGCTGACCTACCTTCTTATATAAAAAGAATCTCCACCCCACCTTTGTGCGTATATATGCCTTAATCATTTGTGACATGCTTATGAATGTTCAATTAATGAATAATATAATTGTATTGCACGTATACACACACACACACACACACACACACACACACACACACACACACACACACACACACACACACACACACACACACACACACACATTCAGTGTGGAATGTTCCACTTGCATCTTCAAAGTGGCCTGAAAATAGAAACCAACACAGAATTCATACTGCTATGCATTTCACTTCAAACAAACCCTCTTTTTTTTTAGGAGGCATATTTTTAGAAACCTCAATGAACCTGTGAAGGGAAAAAAAGCTAATCGCTGGTTTGTAGACACTTTTTTTACAATTTCTGCCATGCGTATATAATGTAACAAGAAGATTGGATTTATCTCTCAGCTCTGCAGGCTGAATTAAGATGTAGATCTGAGTGTTAAGTCAACGACAGCATCTTTAGGGGCAACATTAGGAAGTTTTAACTCTTTATGAAAACGCCTCAACCTGGAATTCAAAGCTGTGGCTTAAAAGTGAAAGTTTATTTTAAAACACAATATATGTTTGATTTAACTTGAAAGCTTTTTCAGAGAGTATAGCCTTTAGGAAGTGATAAAGTCACTAAAATGGAGCTGATGAACACAACTTTGTAGAGCAAGAGAACTATGCAGGCAAATCTGTTGGGTCAGCTCTTTCGTTAAACTGGAAATCCAGATAATTCTAACCAAAGGTGACTGCCCCTGCATCTGCTGCCCCAGCAATTAATGAGATGGGCCTCAGGAGTCACTGAGGCAGATCCCCGGATAGAGCTGTCCACTTTATCTTAGCCTACATGGAAACATTGCAGGCCAGACAGTGATATAGTGCCCGGGCTTCCTAGAAAGGTCGCAGCTTCCTGTATCACGCCGCAGGACCTCCCCTACTGTATCCACCAAAGAGTAATGGGGGCTGACTCTGCATGCCCCACAGCTAACATTAACATTTTTCTTTTTTGACATGCTTTAAAATTCTTCACACTTAAGATGCTGTTTTCCTACAATCCACTGTGACGCACTGGAGGACCCCAAACACAGAGAGTACTTTAACTGTTTTGGTGACGGTGGAGGTGCTATCTCACGCAGAGCTGACCTTTATATGAACATAAGAACTCTGTCTGCAGTAATGATATTATTGTCAAGTATTAGGCTCTCTACTTACGATAGGCTGTGCTCACCGCATAAGTGCTGCAGAGTATAGTGCAGAGAAACAATGTAAACTTTGAGAACTGTCGATGCAGATTTTAGATCTATATCTACATTTCTGTATATGTACTGTAGATTTATGTAGATCACTCAAGTGATCCAACAGCAAGAACAGAAACTTGAATGGAACGAGAATAGAGTATAACATAAAACATAGGCACTGGCAACTTACCTATCTTTGGAGAAGAAGAAAGGTAAGAGGCTGACCACCATGAAGGATTTGGGTGAATGAAACAAAAAGTCCTCAAACAGTTAACCAACCAACAACACATTGTAGAAGACTAGATGCAAACAGGCTTCCCCAAGATGTTTTCTGCAACTGTTCACAGCGACTTGGCATTCCCCCCGGAAAACACTTCTGTAGAGTCACAAGAGCTCCGTGTCAGGTTAAAGGAACACGCCGACTTCTTGGGACTTTAGCTTATTCACCGTAACCCCCAGAGTTAGATAAGTCCATACATACCCTTCTCATCTCCTTGCGTGTTGTAATTCTGTTCGACGGTTCCACCGGTAGCTTAGCCTAGCACAGATCCTGGAGATAACAGATTCCAACTAGCCTACTGCTCCGAATAAGTGACAAAATAACGCCAACATGTTCCTATTTATATGTTGTGATTTGTATAGTCAGTGAGAATATAGTTCCCAGTTTGTATACGGTTAGAAGATGGCTATGTCTCATGCGACATTGTTATTTGTACACGCTGTGACTATACAAATTACAACATGTAAATAGGAACATGTTGGCGTTATTTTGTCACTTATTCGGAGCAGTAGGCTAGTTGGAACCGATTACTTTCAGGATCTGTGCTAGGCTAAGCTACCGGTGGAGCCGTCGGACAGAGTTACAACACACACGGAGATGAGAAGGGTATGTATGGACTTATCTACGGTGGCCCTGAAGTGCAAATCACCACAGCAATTAGAGAAACGCAACAACAAATCATAAAACACAACGGCAAATAGGAAAACACGACAGCAAATATGAAAACACGACGGCAAATAGGAAAACACGACGGCAAATAGGAAAACACGATGGCAAATATGAAAACACGACGGCAAATAGGAAAACACGACGGCAAATAGGAAAACACGACGGCAAATAGGAAAACACGACGGCAAATATAAAAACACGACAGCAAATAGGAAAACACGACGGCAAATATAAAAACACGACAGCAAATAGGAAAACACGACGGCAAATAGAAAAACACGACAGCAAATAGGAAAACACGACGGCAAATATGAAAACACGACGGCAAATATAAAAACACGACAGCAAATAGGAAAACACGACGGCAAATATAAAAACACGACAGCAAATAGGAAAACACGACGGCAAATATAAAAACACGACAGCAAATAGGAAAACACGACGGCAAATATGAAAACACGACGGCAGATATGAAAACACGACGGCAAATAGGAAAACACGACGGCAAATAGGAAAACACGACGGCAAATAGGAAAACACGACGGCAAATATAAAAACACGACAGCAAATAGGAAAACACGACGGCAAATATAAAAACATGACAGCAAATAGGAAAACACGACGGCAAAATATGAAAACACGACGGCAAATAGGAAAACACGACGGCAAATATGAAAACACGACGGCAAATAGGAAAACACGACGGCAAATAGAAAAACACGACAGCAAATAGAAAAACACGACAGCAAATAGGAAAACACGACAGCAAATAGGAAAACACGACGGCAAAATATGAAAACACAACAGCAAATAGGAAAACACGACGGCAAATAGAAAAACACGACGGCAAATAGGAAAACACTTCAATAAATCACAAAACACAACGGCATTAACTTCTACCGGAAAAGGTAGGGCCTATCTAGCAGTGGACGGACCCTCCTGATTGGACAGACGCACTGTCTGTCTTTCGCGCTCCCAAATCACCCACAATCCTATGCGCGCGGCTTTGCCGGCTCGTTAAAAAAACAACAACAATGGCGGACCTAAGTGGGAGTTGGAGCGGCATCGCTAATGGCACAATTAACATTTAAATGTAAGTATATTTAGTGTTTGCCGTACATTTGTTATCACCGTTAATGTGTTACATCAATGTCAAGCGTTACGCATTAATGCTGGTACAAATTGCTATTATAATTAGGTAGATACACCCCGAGCTAACGTTAAGCTAACTGAACCTATCATTTAACATTAGGCTGTTAGCTAGCTAGCTGTGTTGCTGTCTTTTATGCCATTTGTGTTCGTAAAGTTTAATGTCCGGTGGCATTTTCATCTCTTTTTGTAAGCCGTTACTGTATATGCGTAATGTTAGCAGAGATTTAGAAATTGGTGTGTTTATCAGTTGTAGCTGCAGGATTGGAGGTAAAGCTGCACCTTGTTATCTTCACTAGCAACGTTAAATGAAAGCTAAAATGTATGAGTAGTTTCCCATGTAACAAGTATAACATTCCGTTATAGCATTTATAATGGTAAAGATCTTTTTCTTGTGTTTGCTGTCTTTTAACAGGGACTAAGGAACAAATGGAGGCTGCACTACAACGCTGAAGTTGGCATCCGATTCGCAGCTTCCGATTCGGCAGTTAAGGGGAAATTTAAGGGGAACTTAAAACTGTCCGATTCAGCAGGGAAACATAATTTACATCGCTAAGTGACTGATCCTCTGTTTTTTGAACCTCTTACTGTATTGAATGAGTGTTAGTCATTAAGGTAAATTATTAATTATGTCTAAAACACACTTTTAGATTTGTGAAAGCTTTATTGTCTTTATGAGAACACAATAAAGGGAGATTTCACCGTTTTTCTAAACTTGTCAAATCAGGATTACTAAATTATCCCAGAGAGTCTAAGGAGTCTTAAAAACACAGTTTGAGATTTGTGAAAGCTTTATTCTATTTGTGAAAATGCAACAAAGGGAGATTTTACTGTATTTTTCACATATAGACTACATTGGACCAGGTCCAGATCCAAAACCACAATACTTAAGACTTGTCAAATCAGGACTAAATTATCCCAGAGAGGATAAATAAACTGTTTTATTTTATTGCCACAGCATGGCCTTTGCTAATTGACATTCAACGTACAAGTCCACGTCTCTCCATGTCATTTCTTATATCCATGAGCAGGTCTTCCTTCTCACTTCAAAAGAAAAGTAGAAAAAGTTATTTTTACCTTTTGGAAATCAATCCAAATATCGTCATAGATTTGCCAGTGGTTTAATTTACTCTTCAAATCCTTCTCCTTCAACATAAGTGTTGTTTTCTCACCTTTCCTCAGAAAAAGAAGCAGAGTATTTATTAAGATTTTTTTTAATTCATACTTCATAGGCCATTGTCTCAGGTGAGGAGCAACCCCACTTCTGGGGAACGCTGGGTCCCAATCTTCTTTGATGATGAAACCCAGCTGGACAGGATTGTGAAATACCTGTCAAACTTCCTCGACAGCTGTGACACACTCTCTGATAAAGTGTGCACCATGGTGTCTTCTGACAGGATCAAATACATCCTAAATGTGTTGCTGTCAGAGATAGGTCCACAGCAGTTCCACATTATATTCATGAAGACATTTTTTTCTATGACTTAAAGTGGCTATATGTAACTTTCAGTTTGTGTTAATTCTAGCGGCCACTTTGGACAAAAGTGGTAGTATTTTCACCACACCTGCTGTCGTAAAGGGTCTTTTCTTTACGGTGCTGTATTGCCCACTGTAGATTACCAAGTTTGCGTTACCGTGTTTACACAAGTACAGGGGAAGACCTGCTCATGGATATAATAAATGACATGGAGAGAGTGAGTTAATTCTTGTCCAGTTTTGACAAGTTTAGGTATTGTGGTTTTGGATGTGGACTTGGTCCAATGTGGTCTACATATGCAAAAAACAGTAAAATCTCCCTTTATGGCATTTTCACAAATAGAATAAAGCTTTCACAAATCCCAAACTGTGTTTTTAAGACTCCTTAGCCTCTCTGGGATAATGTAGTCCAGATTTGACAAGTCTAGGTGGATCTAGACCTAGTCTAATGTGGTTTATATGTGAAAAAAAACTTAGTGTTCTCATAAAGACAATAAAGCTTTCACAAATCTAAAAGTGTGTTTTAGACATAATTATAAATTTACCTTAATGACTAACACTCATTCAATACAGTAAGAGGTTAAAAAAACAGTTTTAAGTTCCCCTTAACTGCCAAATCAGAAGCTGCGAATCGGATGCCAACTTCAGCGTCGTGGCTGCACTAGCGTCACCAGAAGGGAGAGATGAGGAGGAGAGGGAAAGCAAAAGACAAGCAGGGAGACAGAGGCCAAAAGAGATGTTGAATAGATTATTTGCTATATTAGAGATTGCCATTCAAAAAATAAATGCATTAAATTAACTAGTTTGTCTGTGTCTTTTAAGTTTTTGGATGTGTATATAATATAAACTGTTTTTCAATGTTTATTTTTCCATCAAATTATGACCTGGACACAGGAAACTTCTGAGTAATTATATTCAGATGCTACCTGTTTTAATAACTAGTTAGGTATACAAGCTCTAAAAAGACATTAATGAAACGTGTATCTTTATTATAACATTTATTCAAACATTACTATATACTGTACACAAGTATATTCAACATGAAGCGGCGATCAGACTCAGCTCCCAATGATGGTGTTGCTTCCGGACTGCAGACAGAAGGAGAAAGATTAGGTTAGTCCAGTAGTTATCCAACCTGTCCTGGTAAGATTAGGTTAGTCCAGTAGTTATCCAACCTGTCCTGGTAAGATTAGAATTGTATCACAAGTATATTTAAGCATACTGTAACATGAAGGTACTTCATGTAACTGTGTAGTGGTGTAGTTTCTTCATCATGGTCTTAACTGACAACTGTTGACCATTTAACACACTTACACCTACCTTTACTCTATTAGTGGGTGTTTATCAATGGAGGTATTATGACTTTTCATATGTTGGTTGTAGCCTTGTAGCTTGTGTGTTTACAGTACTATTTACCCTTTCTCACTTGCAGTTTAATGCATATCATACTGCCTGTGGTAGCTCATTAGCTGGTAGCGTTTACCTTGTAGTTGCTGATCATATTTTGCACTGCATTTGTCTGAAAGCTAGAAGCTACTGGACAATGAGCTAATGTTGCATACATGCAGTAAACTACAAGCTAATGTAAACGGTTAGCTACTGCAATTCTCCTTACCGGTAAGTGTTATGACTACTGTACAAACATGAACTCCCACGAGTTTTTAATTTATTGACATGGGATAAATAAGACAAAACGACTATTGCTTACATTAAAGCCTATCGGTGTCGGTAACGTTACCTACCTTTGCACGTTGCGAGCAAAGTTCCTGACAGAATATTCTCCTCCTGCAAGCAGACTGACGCCGATTCACCAACAGCACAGTTCATAGTTCCACATCCATTTCGTCCAGTGTTTTGAAATGAGAAACGGCTAGTCCATCTGTTAAAAGCATAGACAGTGAGGCACTTTTATTTTTTCACCTCTCCTTCCTGTCAAAAGACAGACAGTGCGTCTGTCCAATCAGGAGGGTCCGTCCTCTACTAGATAGGCCCTACCTTTTCCGGTAGAAGTTAATGCCGTTGTGTTTTGTGATTTGTTGAAGTGTTTTCCTATTTGCCGTCGTGTTTTCCTATTTGCTGTCGTATTTTCATATTTGCTGTCGTGTTTTCATATTTGCCGTCGTGTTTTTCTATTTGCCGTCGTGTTTTCCTATTTGCCGTCGTGTTTTCCTTTTTGCCGTCGTGTTTTTCTATTTGCCGTCGTGTTTTCCTATTTGCCGTCGTGTTTTCATATTTGCCGTCGTGTTTTCCTATTTGCCGTCGTGTTTTCCTATTTGCCGTCGTGTTTTCATATTTGCCGTCGTGTTTTCCTATTTGCCGTCGTGTTTTCATTTTTTCTGTTGTGTTTTCCTATTTGCCGTCGTGTTTTCATTTTTTCTGTTGTGTTTTCCTATTTGCCGTTGTGTTTTATGATTTGTTGTTGCGTTTCTCTAATTGCTGTGGTGATTTGCACTTCAGGGCCACCGTACTTATCTAACTCTAGGGGTTACGGTGAATAAGCTAAAGTCCCAATAAGTCGGCGTGTTCCTTTGAGGTGTCAGGACACTGGTGCATTTTTACGTTTGTACACCAAACTAAGTTATTTACGGAAAACAGCCGAGACATTTTCATTATACTTTAGTTACATCTGGAATCAGATGCTTGTAACCAAGTAAGTACATTGATTAAGTGTCAATTGTTCAGTTTTTAGTTTTTTCACTCATCCACACTCAATTCTCCCTACAACTTATCTGCGGTGTAGGTATGCCAGTAAACACATCCGGGCAGAAATCTGTATCCTTGAAAAAACATTTGGCATAACAACTTAGTAGTATAGAAACTGGTGCTGTCAGTTAAATGCGTTATTAACGGCGTTAACGCAAACCCATTTTAACGGCGTCAATTTTTTTATCGTGAGATTAACGTTCTTTTTGGCACAGCAAACTTTGTAGTTTTTTTCACACGCTGTTGCAACAACTAGTAACGTTAGAAAAACTACAACACCACAGACCGGAAACAAAACAACAGGCACGCCACACACCCTTGTTTGGGCTTGCGAGCCGGCCATAGAGTAGTAGGCTAATGTTACGTTTTGAGTGGATGGCGAGCGCGAGACGCCGAAATGGATGCCAATAAGATTGTGAATGGAAAGTTTACTTTTAAAAAGTTGCCAGATGGTTCCATTGAAAAGACCAAAGTGATCGGTGTGTTTTGTCGTTGTGAACTGAGCTATCATCGCAGCACGTCCAGTCTGGAATACCACTTGATGGCCGAGCACACAGCTGATGCCAATTCTCCGCCCCCTCGTCAAAGCCAGGCGACAAAAGCACAAAGCAAGCCGATCCACTTCTCCATGTTGATAAGAGCATGAAAATGAGAAAAAATAATTGGACAAAAAGAAATCTAGGGACATTTAGAATAAATCAAAATCTGCGATTAATTGCGATTAATTGCGAGTTAACTATGACATTAATGCAATTAATCGCAATTAAATAGTTTAATCGTTTGACAGCTCTAATAGAAACATATTTAATAGGAGACAATGTTGGGCTGTGGGGAAAATGCATTACTGTGAATCAACTGTCTCCCTCTGGTTTCTGCACTAAGTGACCACAACCACAGTGTTGGTTTCTTGTTTCTCCAACTAATGACAGAAAGACAGACATAATGTTGAATGATTAAGATTTTGTAATATAATTGATCTTTTGTACTTTTTATATGATTGGATGATCCACATATTCATTTGGCATTCTCAAAGGCATCAGATAAAGACTATGAAAGGGTTTAGTAACTCTACTGAAACAAGACAGGAATCTGTCTGTGCTTGAGCAATTTAGCTCTTACAGATCAGCGTTTGTGACAGAATAAGATGTCGCACATAATGTGCCATTAATGTTGACATTCAGCTTCTGCTTCTCCTCTGCTTTTTCATGGTAGGAGTCTTGTTCAAGGCAGCAGGGAGGGTCAGTTCACTCCCAGCACACTCATCAAACCACTCACGTCAGACCATAAAATGGGGACAACTTTCCGGCTTTTAAGAGCAAAACCCTCACAGGAATGCTTTGCAATCCATTTAATGTAATGACTATGAAACACACACACACACACACACACACACACACACACACAATGTTATGAGGGTAATTCTACAGAGGCTAAACGAGCCTACTCACAGGGTGCTGGTAAGAAAAAGTCCTGATTGCACTGAGATCTTGGTATCTCCTAAGGGTGCATAATCTACACTGCGAGCACAGATGGTTGATAGTATGGAGTAATTTGAACTGTTTTATAGTGTTCATAACAGAGCTGTAGTACTTGAGTCCGGACTCAAGACGCTTTTTTGTTGTCTCGGACTTGTTGGTATTTGGACTTGGACTTGACTCGGCCATTGGACTCGACCGAGTCCAGCACTATATGCTTTAGTTCTAAAGTAACTTACGTTCAGAAAACAGGCATTAGTTTAATTCAGAATCCATCTAGAACAGGCATCGAGATTGGTCGCATGGTATACGCCTGGCTGCATCATATACCTGTCATCAGGTATCAATCATTTTCATTTTGGCCACAGACAATGTCAGCGAGCACTTTGTACTATGAATTCTTCAGGACAAGTAGTAAGTTCATTTTAAGTTAATAATATGGCCTAATTTGATCCTATAGTGTGTTACACTGCACTTGCTTTTTGATTATTACAAATAATAAAAGCAAAATGATCATCTTTAAATAGAATATATACTGTCTCTCTCATCACATACTTTATAAACAGGTAAGTACGTTTTTCTGTCTCGGTATTGACTGTCTCTCATGTGGACTCGGTCTTGTGGACTCAAACTTTTTTGGACTCGGTCTTGACTTGGACTTGAACCTCTTTGGACTTGGTCTTGACTCAATCTCGACTAGTCCTGATCTTGGACTTGTCTTGGACTCAACAAAGGTGGACTTGACTACAGCCCTGGTTCATAATGGGAGCCCAACCAATCATCTTTTACCATTTCAGAGCAACATGTGCATTCTTTGAAAATTCCAACAGAAAACCCAAGATACTGTACGTTCGTATCCTGCGAACCTAAAGCATCGCCTTAATGAGGGAGACCTTGAGTCGACATCAAGGGTCTGTAGCAATTGATCACTCCTGTTTTATCTCCCATCTTTGATCGGCTGCCATCGATCTCAGCTGCCTGTTAAATGAGCAGGAGACACCATTCATTCTGCGGTCTCTTTCATGGGATGTAGATCAGTCATCCGGGGTCGTCTGAGAAGGCCTCCCGATGAGATGTGAATGAGGAGATACAGAGAAAAGCGATAAAGTGAGGTTGCTCCTCTCTTTTTCCTCTCGGACGGGAAAGACTTTAGTTCTGAAGGTGACGTGGATCACATGTTGCCAAAAGAAAATCCTTAAACTTCATCAATGAGTCTATTGACTCTCAATGAACGCTGCAAAAAAAGGGCAATTCAACAAAGTTCTCACACTGCTTATTTTGTATTTCTCATTCAAGATACTGTTGACCAGGTCGAGCAGGACGTGGCACATCACTCCCATTTTATTCTTGTTACATTGGCTTCCTATCAAGTTCAGGATCCAATTTAAAGTTCTTGTTCTGACATATAGAGCCTTGCATGGTCAGGCACCTGTTTACATCTCTGACCTGTTCCATCCTTGCATTACTAACAGGTCACTAAGATCTTCTGACCAGGGATTACTGGTGGTCCCACGCAGTCACTTAAAAACAAACGTTCCTTTGAAGCGGTGGCTCCGACTCTGTGGAACGCCCTTCCTATTGTCTTACGTTAAAAACGTTTAAAAAGCAGCTGAAGACTCACTTGTTTAAACTCGCTTTTGTCTCATGTTTGTAACTTTGGGTTTTTAACTCTTTAATCTTTTATTTCCATTGGTATTTTATTTCTTTTTTTGCTTGCTCATTTTCTGTTTGGATCTTACTGTATTTTAACAATGTTTATCATGTGAAGCACTTTGTGGCTTTGTCTATAAAAGGTGCTATATCAAATAAACTTATTATTATTATTATTATTATTATTATTATTATACATAATCTTGTCAAACACCTTTTGCAAAAAGAAACATGTTTGAATAAAAGAGGTTAGATTGGGTTTTGTGGCTTTCCTCGAGTTTTATGCTAGAATATTTTTATCAGTTTACTTTTAATTAACCCATTATTATAGCATATTGTTCTAACCCTTTCTATCACACAGTATTTTCCTTGTTTGTCTAAGACCACTTTTTGCTGTGTAATATACTGTATTGTAACTGAGGCATGTCTTTAAGGCAGAGATCTTCAACAGGGGGTTCAGGACCCCTAGGGGGTCCTCAGAGTTCCTGCAGGGGGGCCACCAAATTATTGTTAATTTTTTGAAAGTGTTTCATTGCAGAAAAATACTTCGCACATCTATAACGTGAAACAGGTGTGTCCGAGGGGGATAAGTAAGTCAAAGGTTGCAAAGAAACTCCCGCACACTGTCTGAAGGAAATCACTTGTAGCCATCCACAGATACAGTTAATCCCAAGGATTCACTGCGCCACATGTATGTTTCAAAGATTATTTTTTGGGCTTTTATTTCCTTTATTGGACAGGACTAGCCTGACAAGCCAGACCCACATCAAGATGTTGGGTCTGGGAACTCACCATTGGCAGGGCTCAATCCGAGGGGCAGGATACATGGTTGTCTTTCAAATTCCCTCTGCACTCATAGCCAACCAGAGCAACGCTAGTTGATAGATTAAACTTTTGCCGTATCCGGTCGGCAAAATCCGAACACATCTTCCTTTTTTAAGAATGATTTCAGTGCTTAACTCCAAGTCTTCCAGAGTCACGGCTAAAGCCGATTCAAAAGACCGCTGTTCGCCAGCAGCAGCAGCCATCTTCTTTGTTTTCAAGTAGCAGGAACCGGCACAACTCTGCCGTCCTTATGTTAAGCACGCCAGAAATGTTCACAAGTCATTTTTTGGAACCTGGTGAAATATTAACCTAAGTCTGACACATCATATGGATACAACTATAAAGATACAATGTGCCTGTTCCCAGCATTAGCACAACACTTTGCGATGGTTAGCTTGTTCTCTGTGACAATATATGCTAAATGCAACGTCTCTTTCACTCAAAACAATCTGTCGAAGTGGAAATCAAGAGAATAGTGGCAGCGCCACAGCAGTTACAGAACAACATGCATCTCAGTGTCAGTTACGCATAATAAGCAGTTTGAACTCACTGATGTAATACAATTTATTTGCTAAGTGTTAGTAGGCACAGTGAAACTGAGTCCAGCGTCCACTGTTTACAAAGTTAATGAAAGCAAAACTAATGACAAAAGGCACAACTCCGGGAGGACTTGGTGTCGCCATCGGCAATGCATTATTTTATATGTGAGTGCGCGCACACATAAGGCATAGCGCAATGCGTTATGTTGCACATTATGGCAAAGGGCGGAGACATGCAGCTCGTCATACGTTTCCCCAACGTATATGCGCCAATAAACGAAAATAGAAATACATGAATGAATTTAGATTTAAAAGCAATAATTGCATGAAAACAGGTTGTTGACGAGTCTCGAAGCTCGAGTCCAAATCAAGTCTGAAGTCTTTTTGGTCGAGTCGCAAGTCAAGTCTGAAGTCAGCTGTTTGTGCGACTTAAGTGCGACTCGAGTCCGAGTCTCAGACTTGAGTCCCCATCTCTGAAGCACGCCCACCGACTCTATACACGATCTGATTGGCCTGACCACAATTATTTTTTTTCAAGCCAACTGAGAGTTGCTAGACTGACCCTGGCTGCAAATTACATTTGCTGCCGCTAGGGTGCATCTAGATTTCTAGGCAAGGACAGGACAGCTTAAGACAGGAAATTGGGAGATAGAGTAGTAGTTGTAGTTGTAGTAGGGGGTCCCTGCTCCGTCTCTCTAAGTTAAGGGGTCCTTGGCTTAAAAAACATTGAAGACCTCTGCTTCAAGGAAAGCAAAAGGAACGTCAAACATTTACAATGTAGGCCCTACTGCATGATGTGATGTCAATATCTGTCTGTGTGTAGCAAGGTGTGTCTGTAGCCTACAAGGTGTTACGGTATTCATCAAAGCCAGCAGCGTCTGGATGTGACTGTGTAGGTGTCTGCACTGAGCTGAGCCTGCGACCAAACTGCATGAGCAGCTCTTTACACTTTGATTCAGAGGAACTGAGTCCCACACTAAACCCAGAAGCACGCTTCGCCACTCACACACCTTCATCACATCCTGCCAATCGATGGTTCGAACTTTTGAAAAGAGACTCACAGACGCGCTTCTCCCATTCCCCTCATCTCTCTCTTTCTTCTGTGACTTTCTGCTTTCCAGTCGACTGGAATTAGAGAGAAAACAGATCTTTAAAGAACTTTCTGTTCTTTTAACAGAACTTTCTGTTCTTTAAACTGCAACAAAAAAACCAGCAGGTATGGCTGAACCTGGCTGGCATCTGTTAGTGTCACAGAGAGCATCGGCAGCAGCACAGCGAGGCTGTCTGATGAAAACCTTGTGTGTTCAGGAAGGCAACGTGTCTGAAATGCAGAAGGGAGAGAAACAGCCACACAAGTTTTTAAATTCCACAATTCCAGATTTGACAAGTCAGTGTTTTTAGATTGGTCTGCTTTCTGCCAAGAAATTTGAGGCAGTGTTGTGTGTCTTAACACTGCTTGTGGTACTAATCCTACAATTTCTCATGACACTAAGTCGTGACGCGTCAGACAGCTGTCGTCCACGTGCCTAGCGATTACGAGCTACGCTAAAAAGGAGAAGACGAACGGAACAGAGCCAAACAAACCAGAGGAGCCGAAATTAAAGGGCAACTATTATACATTACATGCTTTAATGTAAAAAAACAAAACAAAAAAAACCACATTTTTCTCATATTGCCCATGGCTGCAGCACCTGTATTCATCATCTGTATGTATTCTGGTTCACATGTAAAAACAGGAGGATTGTTAGCAAAGTAGGATCGCATCGCAGGTCGCCATCAAATCTGCTTCCTGTTGAGTCGTAGCACCTGACAGAGACTAAATTCACAAAAAAACAAAAATGGACGAAAGAAAATATTCCTAAAGAAAAAAGGAAGAAATTACATAGGAGGGCTGACAGGTCAGGTCAGCATCAACTGTCAGATAATTGGGTTCTCAGCATGAAAATAATATGGCTTGGATCAGGTACCGCTGTGTCTTTGTCACTACTCCTGCTGGTTGTTTTTCCAAGAACTGGGATGTGCATTTCTTCTTAGAATTGATTTTTGAATCTCGTATGTCATATGAAGACACATTTAAGATGTGTTTTTGTTGTAAGGTGAGTGGTTAGAAAATTGGATTTCAGAATTAAAAACAGTAATCACTAAGAAATGTATATTCCAAAATTTGTTGAAAATGTATTTGATCCTAACTTCATTCATACATTTTCCTACAGGATGCAACTACTTGGTGGAACACCAACTGGAGCCTTAACAAGAGTCTACAATACATAATGCTGTGCCTCTGTGAAGCTTACTGAGCTGTGCTTTGAGTTGAATACTAAAGACAGCATGCTAAACAAATGATGCATTCTCATGAACGGGTTTGTATGATATCGTACAAAAAGTTATGCAAACTAAAACGTATGATATCATATGAAAACTAGGAGACCGTTGGCTGGTCACCTGACATCGGCTACAGAGCTCTGTGCTACGGAGCGGCAGTTGCTAGCTGTTTAAGCCGCTACAAAGCTTCGTGACGCGGCTGCAAACCCCCGTCACAGCTCGTCGTATCAGCAGCAGTTTGTAGATGTGTTTAACCGACACAGAGCTCTGCAACAATGGCTACGGTGCTCTGCATGGTGCTCTTCATTGTGCTCTTCATGGTACTCCGCATGGTGTTCTGTCAGGTCAGCGGTAGTTGGTGGTTCATTTACCCAAGAATAGGTAAACGTAAGCTAGGTACCGAGCACTGCGAGGTGCCGGTCATTTCGGCAGAGATTACGTTTAAGTAAAAGAGAGCGTTATAAGGCGAGTTAAGCCACCGAAACAACTAGATAAGTGTAGGAAAAAGATTGTGGTTTGTATTAAAACACTCCCAAGGAACATGCATTTCCTGGGTGAAAGTCTTTTGTTTTCCCCGGGAAGCGAACTCCGCTCCCTGGCTTGAAAGTCCTGTGTGTTAACATCCACCATCACCCATCATCCATCACCCCGACCACCTCCCTACGCGGCCAGCCACGTTCTTATACAGCAGCAGTCAATGTGGTGTGCACAGCAAAAAAACCCGTGGAAATCATATGAATTACAGTGCTTATTTATATTTTCGTAGCTTTTTGAACATGTTCATGAGAACAGGCTGAATTAAAGCATAGTGAAAGTCTAACACAATGACCTGGTGATGGCACTAGATCAGGGGTCTTTAACATTTTTGAGGCCAAGGACCCGTTAGCTGCAAAAGGGACCACCTACTACGATTGTATATTAATATAATATCATATAAGTCAAAGGAGCACCAAAAGTTATTACAATTCATTCTGAGGGGGACATAAATGTCTTAAGCAAATTTCATGACAATCCATCCAATACATATCACTCAAAACCACTTAATGTCAACCTAATGGTGGCTCGAGGAAAAGTCAGGGAACACCAAAGTCAGTAGGATTCATCCTCTGGGAACCATGAACAGGATAAATGAAAACGTTGACCTGCTGTTGCCACTATATGGTTAATCCAAAAGCCAAATTCCGCACAGGTATCTAAGCCTGCATTTACATTGCTACGTTTTGAGCCAAAAGCGATCTCTGTATAACTAATAATAACTAATCTCCGTTTAAACTAACAAGCCCAAACCGCACGTCTCATCAACATTCTCATATACTGGGCAAGAGCGTGCCGACCCAATCATGCAGCGAAACATTGGCGTCAGTGTCGTTGTTGCAAAAGGTCTCCGTTTGCGGCCGTTGAGACTGCAACACAACCCCACAGATTCCAAACCAGAACGGGGTCAGAAGTAGGGGTGGAAAAGTACATGTATTCATATTGAACTGAAATGGCACGGAATGAACGGTGAATTTACAAATTCATTTTACTATTTCTGTCAAAGATATAGCCAAAATTACGTTTCTAGCCTGCCCATGAGCAAAAAACTGAAAATACCCTGTACAGTACACATTTGGTACATATTCTAATTCTAGTTTTTTTCCACAAAGTTTTGTTTGTACTTTTAGTTCAGTGTATGATGATGCTTTTGAACGCCAATTTTTCATGTTGTTTCATTTTTGTTTACTGTAATGCAATGTGGGATTTTGCCTGTTAATTTGAAGCCAAATCAACAAAATCACCAAGACTTTCATTTTGGATTTAGTCTGTTCTTCAGAAATAACAGCATGCACTCACTTGGCAATCAAAACTACAAAGCTGTATAATAACTTGTTCTAATTTTGAGCTGTCAATCAGTTTTTTAGGAAAAACTGGGCTTACAGTATCTCAAGCACTTCATAATCAGCTCATTAAACACACACACACACACACACACACACACACACACAGAGTTATGCATGTTACTCAGTGTTACAGTACGGCGGCCCTATGGGAGGTCTTTCACTGTAATATGAATAGCTGTGACCTTTCATAGAAGCCCAGACACTAAATCATTGTCCTTGCTATCTATTCTATATAAACTAAGATAAAGTGGACAGCTGTGCCTCAGGATCTGCCTCAGCAGCTCTTGAGTGCTCTCTTATTAATTGCTGGGGCAGCAGACAGTCACTTTGAATCAACCGATTCACCTAATTGAAAGCATGAGACTCTATAACAAGGACAAGTGTTTTTTGTGTGTCAAGTTGGTGTCCCAACACTCTCCCATCACGTAAAATACGGACACTTGGTCATGTACCTTTGGTGTTTGTTATTCACGCTAAAAGTCTCCTTTAGCGTCGGGACTCTTGACGTCACTTTTGACGCTCTGGGTCGAGACGTACTGACTGACATGCGGCACAGTTAGGTTTAGGAAAAGATCATGGGTGGGGTTAATGAACGTTTCAGTGACACGCGGGATAAGAACGGGACATGAATCCTGGTCTCCTGGGTGAAAGTCCTGTGTTGTTTGAGCCATCCACCACCCCAACAAACTCACATATTACTCACTACCGCTCTTAATGGAACGTCATCTTACAGCGCCGCGGTTGCGCTGCTGCTCTGCTGCTCTTCTGCTCTGCCCAGTGCGTTCCATTAACATGGGTGATTTTTGCGTCGCATCCAATGCCGAGAGCCACTGCCCAAGCGTCCATATTTTACGAGTTGGGAGCGAGAACGGGTTGGGTGTCCACTGGTCACGGCCGTCACCACACCTAAACCACACCCGTAGCAGCGAGCAGAGTGGTAATTAGACAAAAATATCCCTACATAACTCTTCATTAAAACCTCCGTCCACCCAGCAAAGAAATGTCTTCTTTTTTTAAATAGCTAGCATTACGAATATTCTAAGATCTAGAAGTTGGGCTTCTGAGCCAAACAAATGCCGTGAATCTCTATGTCACACAAGGTCAGCAGCAAAGGCATATAAGAGATGGGATCCACATCTCCTGCAAACGAAAAACGCTGCATTCAAGAGCAGCTAGTATTATGTAGCCAATACATGGAACAATCTAGTTTATAGGCCTTTAAATGTAAACAGAAATGCTTCACCTGAGTGACAGACTGTGAAAACTGGTATTATTAATTGACACGTTTTGTTGCTTGTTTTTAACATGTATACCCTTGAAAGCAGTGTTGAGACAGTTGAGAGTGGATTATTCTGATAAAAGTAAGTAGACTGAATTGAACTGCGACATCTTTCCATGTGTTTCAATTACGCTGGATAATCCACAAAACATGCTGTGAACAGTTTTCATAGTGAAAGACACGCTGTCTGGCTAGATTCTAACATATGCACGTAAAGTGTACTATGTGTGCATGTCAGCTTTGGTCATATAGGCCTCGATTCTTAGACATGAACCTACGATATTCATTTAATGTGATTTTGAGTCATTCAAGAGAAATTGTAATGCTAACTTGACAGTACTGTGAGGCTTTGTGTCGCCATCATTGAGGTTGACACAGTTATTATGAAAATACCAGCAGTAATTCTGAGTCATTTTCATATCTCTGTTCCAGCATGACAAGGGGAACGAGGCTTATTAGTCACATGACTCATATTGGATTGAAATGGCATAGAGTTTAATGCCCACCATTGAGCAGCAGCCTCAGTAGAGATCAATTTTCAGAAAGAGTTTTTATAAAGTGCAATGTTCACTTGATGACTTCATTGTTCAGTGAGGCCAGTCAACTTGAAAACCACTGCAGCACAAAGCAATGCAATTTCAGCTTTGATTACAGCCTAATGTTAAGAAATCAGTGAAAGAAACTGCCTTCATTACAAGTAGTTAGCCTTGATGGGCGTTTTCAATTGACTCTTGAAAACAGCTGTAATGCTGCCATTGGAACACATGCTGCTATGCTGCAGCACAAAAGCACTTGAGGAGAAAGGGAATATCTGGGCTGCTTTACAAACAGAAATGTTTGGCCCGTTAGCAGTGTACTCCACCTGAAATTAGGTCAGAAACCTATGCAGTTTTCTCTCAGCTGGGAGCGATTGAAGAGATGTGCTTCGGGACCATTTTAAGCAACTGCGCTGCATGCGCTATTTTCTGTATTTTAGCAACCATTTGAACCGCTTTTTGCATCACAGATGGAAAAACAGGGCTGTTCTCTCCGCTGCTGTCAAGGCCACTTTAAAGCTGGCGATGTTTGCAGATCATGTAAAAAAACCAAACATTTGAAGTTCTGTCCTCAGAGGGACTCTTTTCAATTATTTTGGCAGCATTTGAAGAAGGAAGCTGCCATGCTGTCTAGTCTCTTGTCTGTGCTTAGAGGTTGTTCTCATACTGCGTTGTTACACAGCCACCATGGCACATTTGAATTTCAAAGATTGCTCTTCCCAAGGAAAGTTTCCAGAGTCACTTTCACAAAAAAAGCTGCGGAAAGGTATCTTTTCATTATTTTTTATTATTCACTCAATCGAACATATCGAATTTAGAGCGGGTCGCCTCACA
This sequence comes from Sander lucioperca, assembly GCF_008315115.2. NCBI lineage: Eukaryota > Metazoa > Chordata > Actinopteri > Perciformes > Percidae > Sander > Sander lucioperca. The sequence continues at coordinate 30,310,826 of NC_050179.1, read as the reverse complement.
TATGGTGCTTTAAAGCAGATGAAAGCTTTTCAAACTGTCATCCAAGGGAAAGAGATTTTTGAAATGTGACTTCCATACTGTTCTGATGCAGCACTCTACAACACAGATCTTCAACAGGGGGTCCGCGACCCCTAGGGGGTCCTCAGAGTCATTGCAGGGGGGCCGCCGAATTTACTTAAAACATCTCTAAAAAAATAGTAATATATTAACATGAATCCAACATACTATTAGCAAAGATAAATAAGAAAAAAAAACTAAAAAAAAACCCTCAACAACATTAAAAATATGCTTACGTATGATACAGGTAGGCTTACGGATTCACTGTTCCTTCCACAAGTGTGTTTGACATTAAAACATGATGATATATGAATATGTAAATAGTAGCTTAGTATTGTAGGACGTCATAAAAAGGAACGTGTATAGGCTTTAGGCCATCCTACATGTTATTGTCGGCTCAGTTTATTATGCAACTCAATTTTATACAATGTATTACATATTACACATACAATATGTAGTAGGGGGTCCCTGCTCGTCTCTCTTTCAGGTTAGGGGTCCTTGGCCTAAAAAACGTTTAAGACCCCTGCTCTACAATACATCACCTAACATATATACATTAATGCAAACCATTTTCACTGTCGGAAATTCATTATTTACAAAATATGTGCTCCATTTTAGTTTAGAGACCGTTTTCACCAAATCATTTTGATTATGATGTGAAGCTATACAATCTTAGAGCCCTATCTTGCACCCGGCGCAGCACAGCACAAAGCCCGTTTTAAGACCGTCCAGCGCCCACGTCGTTTAAATAGCAAATAGCACCTGCGCCCATCTTTGCGCCCATGGGCGTGCTGGTCTTACAGGGAGGTGTGTTCAGGTGAATTCTTGCCGTATTGCTATCTTGAGGCAGCAGGAAGTGATTGTGCCATTGAACAACAAAAACCTGGTCTACAGTCAGTAGCGCAGCATTTCATTGTTATTTTAACAGTGAATTAGTAAAATGCTCCTAGGCTTATGCACAGCGCGTGCACACTAGGCTTGTTACATCACACACAGGGAAGCGCAGCAGCACACAAACATGCAAAAGATTACAAAAAAAAAATATTATGGTGCAAATACGCCATCATAATAGCAATGCGCCAAGGTGCAAATGCGCCTGGCTTTTAAAGGGAATGGGAGATGACACTCTGATTGGTTTATTGCATGTTATGCCCAAAACACACCTATGAAGTAATGAAGACACTAAGTACAACCCTTTTGAACCATGCTCCCGGCACACGGACCATTTTTTCCGCCGTCAAACTAGCAAAAGTGGATTTGGACACGCCCTAAACGTACCTGCCCCATGCGCTTCACGCTGTGCGCTTAGATCGTTAAAATAGGGCCCTATATGTTTCACATTCATGTTGTTTAATGAAGTTTTAAATTGTTTGGACCTCTCTCTCCTCTTTATTTTGTATGGAAAGAGCAATGTTTCATTTCTTGAAGGTTTTATTCATGTAACTTAAAATTGTCCAAAGCTAAAATGAAAAATATATAAATTAAACAAGGATTTCAAAGGGTTTTGGGGTCAAATAACGTTTTGTTGAATTTAAGGATAGCACTAAATCCACAATCGACCCCCAAACCCAGACCTGGCAACATCAAAGGCTTTGTGTTGAATGCCAGGTGGCTCAGCAAAGGGCTGATATGCACCACTGACTAGGAGCAACATTTTTCGTAATTGGGAAAATAGCCCTGCATCCTCACACCATGACGCCCCATTGATTTTCTATTTATTCATCCCTCTGTTCCTGCACTTGAGCGGCGCAGCGGCTGCAGAGAGAAGCTTCTAGCATCCCTCAGCTCCTCTGGGAGCAGCTGTGTTCTGAGGATGCGATGTTCCTGATGTAAACGGGAGGCCGGTGTGGGTACGTGTTTGTTAGTGCGTGCTTGTATGCTTGTATGCTTGTATGCGCCCTGGCTTCATCTGTCTTGCATGTTAAGGGCAATGACTCATGCCACGGCGAGGGCCAAGAGACAAACGAGGCACAAGCTGGAGACCACCTGCTGGGCTGGAGAGCAGGGCGAAGGGGAAGTGGCACTCTCCGAGATCCATCTTGGCTCTGATTCATTATCGTCTTTATATAAGCAAAAGCTTGCCGTCTGTGGATTCTGTGGAAAAAGCATGAGATGCATTTGTCCGTCTACTATCCCCACGAGGCTCGGCAAGCCTTCCCTTCCTCGCTGCCAACTCTAAGCACCGTTATTTAGAGTGATGCATTTCCCTCTGTCTTCCTGCTGGAGTGGACACTCCGTCACCTACACAAACAAACTCATACACAACAACAGGAGGGTCATGTACGCACAAACACATAGATGCTAACACAAACAGACACACTAACACAGACCTACATACACAGACTTCTGTTAAGCAAAGGAATTGGAGCGGACACGTCACAGTATCCAGGGGCAGCAGATCCTCTCCTGTGCTGCACATTTTTATTTTCGACAGGCTGCTACTTTGCTGTGCCAAAAAGGCAAAGTTCTGCCACTCTAACTCTCTCACACTGTGCTCACACTGAAGCTGAAGGTGTTGCAGTTTGGATTTCTTTCCAAAATACAAATCTGATCAGTACACAGAGAAAATCCATGGGAGTAACATTTTCTTTTTCACAATTCTGCGCTGCATAATTGACATCCAATGCCAGCAAACATTGCCAGTGCAGGAAGCATCATGTCCTTCATGTAGCAAATTGGAAAGCAAGGATGTGTTACAATGTTGTTGGCTCTTTTTTAAACCATCACCACAATATTTCCCCAATTCCATAACCAAATATTTTAGTTAATAACCTTAACTATACAGTATTTGCCATGTGTAGATGATGTAGAAATGAATAGTTTGTAAAATGTTGGCTTCCAAAATTGTTGTTGTAATTGAACATAATTCATGGTTTTGCAGAATTATCCAATATCAACTTACTGATACACAAATTACTTGGATCTGACAGAAAAAAGGCTGCTTTTAATGCATCAGTAGGCTGATACTGTCCACTATAAAAACCCTGAGGATCATCACTGTGCAGTTGATATGTGCTGGTATGTAAAGTAATGATATTAAAAGCTTTTTTTACATTTTGCATTTTAACAAATAAGTATGCCTTGAATTTTTGGCGGAATACATTCTCTTTCTTGTGAACAATATACAGCTTTCTTTACGTATTTACCAGCATATTATCTTTTCCTAACATAGTTACAAAGTGCAAGAGAGACCAGAATATCATGGTAATGAATTGGAAGGCAAACAATCTGAAAGAGGAGAAGAAAAAGGAACGGAAAATTATTAAACAGGCTTGGTTAACCTGAGAGCGGAGACTTCTTTTCACCTGAAATATCTTGTCATTATTTGATGTTTTGGCTGGGCAGAGCCTACTTCTGCTCTGTAACAAGATGGAGTGACAAAGAGAAAGCCTTGTGTGAAGAAGCAGTGAAACCAAAAATGTGCTTGGATATAACAGTAAAAAGTGTAGGTCCAAAAACAAATATGACATCTCTCATTAGTGTCTCTCTGAGCCTTTTCAACACTGCTGTCAGCTCCTATTGGTCTCGGCTATGGTTTGAATCCTGGAATAGAAATGGACAGTCACAGAAAGAATTCAGATACGAGTGGAAATTTGGAGCTGAGCATGAAGTCCTGCAGAGTGAATGTCTCTGTATTTGTTCCACTCTCTTTTTCTGTTCTCCATCCTTCTATCCTGTCCTGGTTGAGGATTCTCACATCTTCTCAGCAGACTCTTCCAGCCATATGGACTCATCTGCATTTCAGGGTCTCTGGCAGCTGGTGAGACACTGAGGATCCTACTTTAATGTTTCAGCATTCAGCGGCCCGGCTCCATCATTTCTCAGCCAGCGTGGCCAGGGGAGCTAAAGCGCTAAATTGCTGTCTGGAGATACTCAGCTCAGCTCTTAAAAAAAGCGACCCACTAAAAGTTCCTTGTGCAGGACTGCACAACCCGGTGCATATTTAATCCCTGGTTAATCAGCGGGGGCGATAGCGCATGTAAGCAGATTAGTCTGACCCTTATTCATCCATAACAGGGCAGATCAATGTCCGTTCATTTTGTTGGAGGAGACCACTGGCATGTGACAGGCTATTTAGTTATTGTTCATTTACTTGCCAATAAGATAAAAACAATTAAATCCTGTGTACTTTTATTCTATTCTGCTATTGCTAAAAGTCTCACCTAAAGCTGCAGCCTTGCAGCGTGCTACCTGATTCTTTTGGACATATTGCTGTCTCAACCTTGTATATCTAAAAACCAAACAAAAGAAGTATTCTAGGCAGTTTTGACTTCTTTTTTCAGGGTTTCTGCAGGTTTCACCAAGTCAAATGTAAGACTTTTTAAGACCATTTTGAAATAAATTTAGGACCTATATTACAACATCAAAAAAAGAAAAGGAAATGCTTTCTTGCGTAAAAGCAGTATGCTTCAAATACGTTGTTAGTAACTGACATAAACTTATTTTGACTAATAGTTATGATCAGAGTGTGTTGAGTGAACCACAGATTGGTTTATGTCAACATTTAGTCAGGATGCTGTTTTAAAACCATTTTAACATAATTTTTTTTCAAATGCTATGAAATTGAATAAAACAACCAAAATTCAATGGAGGTAATCATTAATTTTACCTGCGAAGAATGTTGTATGGGTTGCATACAACGTACATGCATGCATCCAAGTTATTTTGGGTCATTTTAGTTGAAAGAAACCCATATTTCCGATATAAAAAACTTTGAAAACGGGTCAAATTTGACCCGAGGACAACACAAGGGTTAAGACCTAGAACACAATACCTCAGCGAATTTAAGACTTTTTAAGGCCTAACATTTGGATTTTGAAATTTTAGACTTTTTAAGACCCTGCGGAAACCCTGTTTTATAACCTCTGACTAAAGGTTGTGGGTTCTGAAAGGGTTTCATGAACCCAGGTGGTCAGAAAATGTTCTCAAATGAAGAAAAAAAAAAGCACCAAGTAAACATCTTAACCATCTTAAAATCCATCAGAGCTGAAATTGAATGCTTTTCACACAGTTACAATTATATGTATTAATATTATATGTATTCATGTCCGGGGCTGTCCCCCTTTCTGTCTCGTTATCCGTGTACCATGTTCAATAGTGTGTCCTTGATGTCACTTTGACTTCACAATGAAAAGTAATAAGACTGGGACTGTTCAAAAGAGCGCTTCAGGAGAAGAACTGTGCCCTCTGCCATTATTTGTCTGGACAAAATGTTTCAAAAGAGGATGACATAACTAAGTACAAATTACCAGCTGAATATAAAATTAACATAATCAGCATTTCATAGCCTATGTTTTTAAAAATCGGTTACACTTTACTTGAAGGTATCTACGTAAGAGTGACATGACACTGTCATGAACATGTCATAAACATTATAAACAATTCAAAAACACTTATGACATAACGCTTCTATCATTAAGTGTCATTCGGTTTTTGTCATGACAAGTTAGGATTAGAGTTAGGGTTAGGGCTGAACGATTAATTGCATTTGCGATAATATCGCGATATGTTAAAACGCGATTTCCTAATCGCAAAGGCTGCGATTTGGTCACATGACTCGCGAGAGCAAATCAGTCTGCACTCCGCAGAGAAAGCATCAACTAGCACGCTAACGCTACACCGTACCTTGAGCTGATTTCTGTCATTCAAACAACTCTGAGTTGTAGTTTAAAACTTTTACAGCCATTTTAATAAAATGAAGGGTTTTATTCTGGTTCGAGTCCATACGTGCAGTTAATGGATATAGGAACGCAGAACTGAAGGCTCGGTTGGCAACTAGCTCTGATTAGCTGTTAGCTCCGGTTAGCGGTTAGCTCCGTTATAAAGATATGGAGTGGAGGAGCTGCCACTGAGAGGGGTTACAACCAGACTCTGATAAATGACGTTCGGGGAACTTTCACAGCAGCGTGGCCGCAGTGTTTCAACAGTTTTATTAGTACAGTTAATCCCACGGCAAGGACACCAGCAACTAGCTAACGTAACGATAGCCTCTCTGAGCAAGTGCACACGGCAGCACGCAACTTCACGAGGGGGAGGGGCTGGAGGCAGCTCCTCTCTGTGCACTGTAAAAAATTACACTGTTGTGTGTGTGTGTGTGTGTGTGTGTGTGTGTGTGTGTGTGTGTGTGTGTGTATATACTATATTTTTACTTTTTTAACTGTCTAGTGTGTAATTGTGTGTTGTTCATACTATAAAATGATTTATTGTTTGTCTTTGTTGAATAATGCAGAAGACAAAGCTTAAAAATAAATCGAATCGCAATCGCAATATTTGGGGAAAAAAATCGCAATTAGATTATTTTCAAAAATCGTTCAGCCCTAGTTAGGGTTAGGGTTCATGTATCATGACTGTGTCATGACAGTGTCATGTGTTCATGACAGTGTCATGTCACTCTTATGTAGATACCTTCAAGTAAAGTGTTACCAAACTATCTATATGTTTAGGGCATTTAATGCGTTTTATTAGACAGCTGACTGCAGAGAGAGATGAGAAGACAAAGAGCTGGGATATGCATTTTTTGACAGTTTGGATTAAGATCAAAGTTGTCTAAAAGCCACCTGAGTTATTTCCTTGTCCCCGTTTTATTGTAAAGGTTATTCCAGCAGATGTCCATAATTGCTAAAAGTACTAACTGTGGTCGGACTGGGGGGAAAATGGGACTGAGTACCCAGGGCCCTCATGTGAGGAGGGCCCAAAAAGATGCTAGAATGAATAGCTGTGGATGCGCGGAGGGTCCCATGGAAAATGCCTTTCTACAGGGCCCAGAATTTTGTGCTACGCCCCTGTGTGGTACAGTGAGCACAATGCTTTGTTATGAGAAATAAGGATTGGGTTGTAAAATGGCTTTATATATGGGTGTTCCCAATGACGAAAAACCCTGTCAAAGAAAAGAAGTGGCAAGTGAAACTGTGTATGACAGTGGCATTACCAGATAATTCACTGTCAGCTATTTTAATGAACCTCATAAAACACACATAGTAGTCGGCATCTGGTTAAAGAGCCATTTGTCTCGTTTCTTAGAGACTTGGATATACTCTGATTTGTCTCTCCCAAAGCCTCCAGGGTCCTCAGACCACACAGAGCCGAGGATGAATATGCAGAATGCTGCCAAGTTCCTTTATTCTTCTTTCATGCCTCTTTGTTTCAGTGTTGCCAAAAATAGAGCTGTCACATTTCTATTTTCAGAGGGGTTTTTTATCCCATGAAACAGACCAACATGTTTCACAAATAAAAAAGCAACCTTGAGTGGTATGACGCCTCTCCTCAGAGATTATAACTGGCGGATGAAGCGCAATATGCAAGAATATGATTAAAACCAATGCAAGTTGCCGGGGTCAGAAGTCCTTTCGCTTGGCAACTTGAATATTCATCAATTTCACCCTTAAACCGTGCAATGATTAATTGAACCTTCAGTGCGATTAAAATATGAATGAGTTCCTTTCAAAGCCTTAACTCCCAGGAACGGCACATCCAAACTGAGCAGTTCATGTTTAATGTATGAATCACTTATTGGTTTATCTTAGTGAGACCACTTTCTGCTGCCAGGTGTTCTTTCCTCACCGTCCACCTCAATGAACATACAGGTTCAATGTTTTTAAAGGATCAGTGTTGCTGTTTGTTCATACTTTCACTCTTTCTCTGGTGAAAAAAAGCATCTAACTAAAAGACTTATAATATAAAATAAGATAAGATAAGATAGAATTTATTAATCCCACACTGGGGAAATTCCTGTGTTATCTCAGATGTAATGATTGTAGTCGGACTTCTTTAGCAAGTTTTGTCTTTAAGCTTTTTGAGTGTTGTTTATTTATTATCTGCTCTAGCTTTTCCAATGTTTTAGACGCGGATATGGTGATAACGGTCACAAAATTAAGTGAAATTGAATTTTTTTTTTAATTGAAAAACATAACATTTGTTTGAGGAAAGACCCCTGAATCCCTCCGCCAAATATGTGCACCTAACACTAATGATGCTAATGAGGGAAACAGCATCGCCATTTTTCCAAGAGCACAGACTCTCCTTCATTGCCCTGGGCGTTGTGTCTCGGCCCAGTTGTGCAGCCAACCAACCTGTGGTTCTGACCCACTTTCTGGCCTCATCCGTCACACTGAGAGTCCTGGAGACTCTGATTCATTTCCCATGAATCCCATTTATTCCTCCCAGGCCGTTATGTCATCATTACAGACTTACCTGCTCCATCGTGCTGGAAGCAGGCAGGCCACATTTGAATATTTCATTATAGCACCATAATACTTTAAATATGCCACAGGTTATGATTTATACAGGTCAGAGAAGACATTCGCACACTTCTGTAGCTGAGTATAATTGCCGCAGGTTGCGATCAGTGACCTGACATGCAAATGTATTTTTATATGATAAATTATCAACGGTTGGGAAAGTGTAAATCCGCCAGCATACCTCCTGTGCTTTTTGCAGACGGCTGGTCAAGCAGGAGGACATATATGGATTTGCTTCTGTTTTAAAACCTTCAGACCGGCAGGTTTAATTGGGATTTGTTTGGAGAAGGAAAAAAATTGGCCTTGTGTTCATTTTCGCTCCCTCTCCAAATTGATTAGTGGATCAAGGCACTAATTCGGCCCTTAAGGAGCTACACTTAGACACCGACTCCCCGAGAGCCACAAAATAAGCCATCCATAAACCACACATCACCCTGCAGTTAGCCAGTCAGTCCCCTCTCTCCGTACACGTCAGCTGCAGCCTGCTGTGGAAAGAAATGGACCTTGAGGTAATGGAATGCTCTTAATATCCGAGAAGCCAAACTAAAAAAAAGAGGGGGAAATGAAAAACGATAAGGAGTAAAATCCAATTAAATACTTAGTTTGTTGTTTTAAAAGAGGATGTGCTTGTTGAATACTCAGCTGTACAACACAAGGCTTCCTTTCACAGTTCTAAGCTATTTGATTTTACTTGAATAGAAGCAAATCTGGATGTACATAGGGACATGCGAGATTAAATTATGCCTTTGGTTTTTCATTTGCGTTTCTCTTTTAACTGCTAAAATACTATTGTTTCCTGTGTGTTTGAAGACAATGTAGCCTGCACTCAGAGTGGCTGTACTGGTCTGCTTCCAGTTTAAACGTGGAACTTTAAGGTCATAAGTGTAGATTTTGTTCTGAAAATAATGCATAGGATAAAAAAAAAAACATTGGATTACATTTGATAGTATGGTGTGTGAATTTGTCTGGTCACACTTGTTTGTGTTTTTTGTAGATTGTCTTATTTTGGTTGCTCATGCTTTGTTCTAATGTTTATGCTTATATTTTTTATATTTTGTCTAGTAAAGTGTAAAATGTAAAACACTTTGAGTTTACGTGTAATTAAAACTATAGTGCATAGTTTCTGTTGCCTCCATAAGGAATTCTAAGTAATGACGCGTCCACATGATACAAGCCTTCCATGATCGCGCACAGCCCCCACCACTCCTCCATTTAGTTGCTAGTAGCCAAGGAGGACACGGAGGATTAAAAAAACATGATGGACTCTTCAGAAGAGCTATTTACTAGGGCTGTCAAATGATTAATTTTTTCTTAATCGCGATTAATCGCTGAATTTCTATAGTTAATCGCGATTAATCGCATGTTTTATCACATGAATCAAATTCTATTATTTTGCATTTCAGAACAGTTTTTAAGTCCATATTAACAATGGAAAGCAATTCTTACCAGTGTATCTTGATTGGGAATCAAATGAATATAAGGAAAGTTGCTTTATGAACTTGATTTTAAGATTTGTATTTGTTTAATATTTATTTACTGTAAACAAAAGATAAATGTGTGAATTTGTCATTATTGCACAATTCAGAACATGCCAACCTTAGTACGTCTTTAAGACGCGAGACTTCTACGATGCTGACAGGTCTGCAGTTATTTACCACCCATTTCGCAAGAGCTGTAGTAATGTTTTTGGATTTGGTTTCATCCACAGGTCGGCAAGTAGCACTCTCCCAAATAGTGCTTTGCCTGAGCCCGCTAGCATCAACCTGAGTCACGTTAACTGTACTACTATGCTTAGCTCGTAGGTGGTAGCTCAAGCTTGACGTGCTTTGGTGATATTTTAATTCGGCTTTACACAATGTGCATATTGCTTTTGACTTGTCTACTGAGCATTCCGGGAGTTTTGGAAAATAAAAAGCGCCATTCAGAATTGTGTTGCTGCTGTCTTTCTTCATCATGCCTGCAGCCTGCAGCAGCAGGAAGTATCGCAGCTTGATGATAAGTAAAGGTGCGGCAAAGGGTCAAAATATTATTAGCCTAGCTAGATTCTAGTGATTTTAGAACAGCTAAGGGGCGTTGTTATGCACGACGAGAAGCTGAGTGAAGTGTAAAATAAATTAATAAATGGCGGCATGCGATTAAAACAAATTAACGAGTTATGCTTGGCCCTTAATCGCATCGCAATTAACGCGTTAATGCTGACAGTCCTAGTAATTACCTTCACTCAAGTTTCTGCGTGGAAAAGTCGCCGGACGACACAATCTTCTGAACATAGCCATACTGAGAAATACAGAAAGAGTTGTGTGGAGCTGATAGTCTTAATTAGCTTTGTAGCAACTCATTTGACAATGGCTTGAATGTAACGGACGTTTGTTAATATCAAAAAGTTATGCACTAAAGCTTTGAAGGTGCTTTATAAATGAAATTACCATTAACCTTACAAAAGCAAACAACTTGCATGGGGTTCAACTGTTTTTTTGCTTTTGAAGAATCTTGTGAAGTCATGAATATCATAGTCTCGCATTGCCAGACCTTCCTTCACAGCGCTGCGGAGGAGGGTCTGGCTAGTCCACACAGCATTCCAGGATGGGAGAAAAATGTGCTTTGGTTAATTGCCATTTCTTTAAACCAATCACAATCATTTTTAGGGGGCGCTAAGCACTGGACGGAGCCAAGGCGCTCATTCAAAAGTTGTTTTAGTCGTGTAACATAAAACTCAGATTGGACAGATAGTCTAGCTAGATGTCTGGATTTACCCTGCAGAGATCTGAGGAGCAGTTAACCATAGTCCTCATAAATTCACCGGAGTTTAGAATGCCAACACAAAGAAAGTGGAAGGTGACGGACATCTGGCCGAAAATGAGGGACATCCAGCGGAATTCTATATCTTTCAAATAATACATTAAAATGAATATAATACTCATGACAATAATGTCAAAGTCGATATTCTCGCCTGCTCATTAACTTGACTGACTTAGATTGAAATAGTTATGACCGTTTCAGGAGAAGGTTCATTGGTCTTGCTCAAGGACACTTCAACATGACAAATGGCTGCTGATAGATGGATTATTGGGTTTTGTGAGGACCAGAAACAGATTGGTTATTAAGGCTTGGTCTGGCTAAGGTTCCACGCTTGAAAATGTAGCTACTTTTTTCCAATCAAAGTATTAGATGATTAAAAGGAACGATTCCCTATTGATTGCCTGTTGTAAGCACTCGAAGACATGTTTTGTTTATTGCTATTCTGCAAATCAGCGGAGCACAGCAGGAAGAGAGAGCAATTACCAATGCAAATTCCCAATAAGTGCCTGGAAGGTATGTTGAAAGGTCCTCCGGAGGATATGATTACAGCCTGGCTTGATTACATTTAAAGGGAGATGAGGAGGAAATATTCTTGAATTATTTAAGCAAACAAAAATACCCTGCAAGCATGCAAGAAGCAAGAACTAGTATCAATCTGATGAGTTCCTTGGTCTGTTTTCACCCAGGAGATTGACATCATGGAGGACCAAATACAACACCCTTTTTGTTTGCTTGCCTAAAGCATTGGCAATCATTTTTCTCATCAAAATCCTATTTCCACTACGTGAGAATTATATCTTTTTTCCACTTAATGAAGCCGAGAATGGAGATTGTGTGAGGCCAGTGTGGCACATTATACATTTTTTATTACCCGCCTCTCTGACATTAGCTGGGATTAATGTGGAGTGGAGTCATTGATTAAACTGCATTCTAACTGGTCAGATGTCCCCATGGACCTCTGCACCGCTCTCTATAGCAATTGAATGAAGTGAGATGGATGAGACCTAACCTAGTCTATATCCATGACGATCCACTTCCGGAATTGCTCCGTTGCCGCCGGATATTCCGCCGGATGTCCCTCATTTTCGGCCGGATGTCCGTCACCTTTTGCTTTATTTGTGTTGGCATTTTAAACTCCGGTGGATTTATGAGGACTATGGTTAACTGCTCCTCAGATCTCTGCGGGGTAAATCCTGACAGCTAGCTAAACTATCTGTCCATCTTTTGAACGTACAAAAGTTCCACCAAAACAAGTTCCTTCCCAAGGCTATTTTGTAGAGGCACCGGGGCTCCGTCCAGCGCTTAGTACCACACAAGATGATTGTGATTGGTTTAAAGACATGCCAATAAACCAGAGCACGTTTTCTACACAGCAATGCTGTGTGGACTCGCCATACCCTCCTCTGCGGTGTTGTAGAGGAAGGTCTGGCAAAGCGAGACTAGAAATAACTGTTGTAACTTTGGCATAAATGATAGTGTGTTCATGCTTCTTACTATTACTCATAGTACTCATACCCTGATGGGCAACACAACTACTCACAGCTCCACACCAGCTCTAGCCCTCAGACTTGTGTTGTGACTCCTTTGGGGGAGCACCCGAATCATTGTAGTAGTCTTGTGCAAAATGCATGTAAATCTAACAGTCAGGAAACAGCTGATGTTTTGTGTTTGCTCTGCAGGACTTACAGCAGATTGGTATTGTATTAGAACAAAACTTTACATTTAAAAAAGGTATGTTGAGATTGCAGTCAGTCCTGAAATCTCTGCTTGAACGAGATGCCAGAGAGGTGAGATGAAGTCATTTGGTTCCAAGTGTTTTATGCACTTGTCTCAGTGAAAATGTCCAAAACATTCTTGAGGTGCTCGAAAACATCAAAACCGGGGTTTCAGACTTCAGAAAATCTGTAATAAGAGTTACGAAGTACCGGCTGAGTTGTGTAAATCCAGGGCCATACCAATTTAAACATTGCATTTATCACACAGAAAGTGGGGCTCTGATCACTCCTTTGAAACAGAGGAAATACTACATGGCCCTTCTTTTATACCCATTTTCCTTTGACACTGTCACCACTGTTGACAGGAGAATCAAAGCCCTGGTTTAAAGGACTTTAACTGCCCAGGGAAAATTCAATTACAGAGTAAAAACTAACCACCTTCCAGTTATATTGCAGAGCGGGAGATAGCAGCCTTTAATTTCTGCTCTTCACTTGTGCTCAACAAAAGGAGGCATCCAACGTGGATGAGGAAGTGGGAAAGATTAATCTCTGTGACTCTGTGACCCATTTGGAGTAGTGTGTCTGCACGTGACTGAAGAAATCAGTGTGACCTTTGGTGTAACGCTACGAATGCAGATAATGATTCGCAGCAGGGAGCCTGGAGTGTAAATTAGGGCTGTTTTTCATTTTGTTATGGAGCATAATCAAGACTCTGCTTTGACGCCTCTGGATGGAAATTAGCTGGAAGGAGGCAGTGAACTGTGAAGGGCTGGGGCATTGCGAGGACAGGTGCTTGCTCATACAGATAAACCAACTCACTGCTACACTTCCCATGTGCACATGGACACACTTATTCACGTGGAGACACGCACAATTGCACTTGACCTCTGTTGTTCAACAGATGTGTAGCTTCCAGTCCTTCTCAGTACTAACATGTCCAACTTGTTCTCACTCCCAACTTGTAAAATACTGACGCTTGGTCAGTAGCTCTCAGCATCAGATACCTACGTACGCAAAAATCACCCTTCAGCATCTGTATGGAAGGCACCGGGCATAGCAGCAGCTTGACCACGGAGCTGTAAGATGACGACAACAATGAAGATGTAATATTTGTAAAACCCCAAGTTATTTTTGCGAGCACGCATATGCATGTGCACTCTAGGTCACAGGTCAAGGGACAAGAAAATCTATTCAGCTTATCCATCATCAAACCTTTCCTGAGTTCAAGTATGATTTTATGTGTGTCTCTAGAGATTGAGGGAGTCTAGGCAGCTGCGTGATAATGGAACGTTGTCGGAAAACAGGCTAGGGGGCCACACACAACAAGTTTGGGTGAGCATCTGTGTTTGCGCGCCTATGTTATGGCGCCATCAATATCCTCGTATAAGCCAAACTTGACAGCTTCAGCAGGCAATAAATGCCTCAAAAATACACAGATCCTCAGAGTTCGGATGTTGGGATATTGTGTAAAGCAAAGCTTGCTTTAACCTGCTTTTTCCCCCCCATTCTCTACCACCTGGCAGTGGACAGTTTTCCTGTTTCTTGATTGTACCCCAACTTCTACATGCACTTACTCACAGGTGATGGACCAATGACATTTACACCCACACCATGTCCTGTGGTACTGCTCCTTTTTGTCCATATCTGCAATCTTTCATAAAATGTGCACAAATATAGTAGAAATGAACGCAGAAAGCTCCGTCCGTATTGAGCAAAAATTTGCTTTTCCTGCAATTTAAATGCTCTGTGGGAGGATGACATTCTCCTCTGGGTTTTTAATGATGTTGCTGTGGAAAGAGAATGTTAACTTTTGGTAATCACAATCTATTAAAACCTTGTTTTGCTATGTCAGCACAGGTTTGACTTAAATAGGTTTAATGCATTAGAGGCTGTTTTTTTAATGACTGTGTAAACTGTCAGTTCAAGTTAAATCTGTGACTCCCAGGTGTGGAGGTGTGAAATAGTATGAATATGAAGCAGGCCGGGCGTCACTGGAAAAGACCCTCAGCGGACTTTTAAAAAGGATAAATAAAGCTTCAAGAGTAAGACAGACAGGATGATGAACCAACAGATTTAAAGAAAACACACACACACACACTTGTGTTCATACACAACACTTACTTCTTATCAGCTGCCAATCAAGAGCCTAACCCCCCTCCCTGATCTGACACAGCCTTGCCAAGGATCAAATGTGCTTACAAGCAGCCCTGCTTTCAGCACCCATCATGTCTGTGTATGTCTTAGCATCTGACACCAGCCCCCCAACCCCCTGAGCTTCTGTTTTTACACTGCACGCATCTTCGCCACACCAACTGCCAACCGCCAATCCCCAAACTCCCCCGCCATCCTGCTCCTCCCATTTGAACCTGTTATTTTGCTCATTCAGTCAACTGCTAACTGAGCTTGAAACAATTTCTGCTCCAGGGTTACAGCTGCCCATCTGCATCGTTTTTGTCACTCACTTGCGAGAGGGCTGATTGGGAGGAAGGAAGTGCATTCTGCTGACGTGCACTCACACTCAGCATTCTGGTCTGAAGTAATGGAGGAACATGGTTTACCTGTCTGCCCCGCAGCGTGTTACTCAACAAGGACCTAGGGGTGTTGTGTCACCTACAGTTGTGTATGAAGCTGTTGTTTCTATAAAAAAATAATGTTTTTTTGCCTTTTCCTTCTTTATCTCTTTTAGAGATAGTGCTAAAGCCGAGAGAGACACAGCAAAGGAGAGAATGTTAATAGAATTTGTTTTTGGCAGAATTCAATTCCAAGCCAGCATGTGGAACCAGAGGTGGAGATTTTAACATTACAAAAGGCCAGTGGATATTGCTATATTGCTGTGTTATACCACTTGTACTGCACTTTTGTACGGCCAAGATTTGAACGGCTTGTTCTTCAAAATTGTCTTTTTATTGGCAAAAATCACTAAAATGTGTTAAATATAAACACCTGTACAATGTAATGCAGTACAATAGAATACCCCTACATGCAATACTAATTTATTTAAAGTGTTTGGGTGTTGTTGCCACACTAACAGCCGTTTGTGACTTGTAGGGGTGTTGTACTGGAGCACATTATATTTCAAATACACTTATAGAGGAGTAAAAAATAAATATAGATTTCACAAGTGATTTCAGTCACCCAGTTTATGTTATGTCGACTATTCAGAATTGATATCCGGCGTCTGACCTCATCACTCCCCAATGTTCTGCACAGCAGGGATTGCACAGCTGAGTGATGATAATAACTTGCCCCCCTGTAGAGGAAAATAACATTCTGAGCACACTTTCATTTATTACAGGGCTGTTGTATTGGTTTGCATTATATTTTCATGGTCACTCTTGTACTGTAAGTATAACTGCTACAGTGTTCTACCATTAGACTGGAGACTAGAGCTGGATACTCACATTATCCTAAATCTGGTTTTAGTGCTACTTTTGTACGGTATATAGCTTCGTCATTTATTTCATTACATTTATTAGTCTTTTTCATTGTTCATACTCACTGTTGTGTTTACTATGCACTGTGCTTTACGAGGACAAAACTGAATAAACAACATCAGACATGACAACAGGGACGCCGCGCTGAAGTAAGCAAGGAAAACTCTCTACAACATGTTTTAATAAGGGAAAACTATAGCAACAATTTTGGGAGAGATCACACAATTCCCAGTGCTGATAGGTGCCTTGTGGCCAACGGCATGAAACAGCAACATAATGACGAGAGGAAGTATAATAAAATGATAGCTTGATTATTACTAGGACTGGGTATCGCCAATGATTTCCCGAATCGATTCGATTCTGATTCACAAGGTTCCGATTCGATTGCATTTCCTTTTCGATTCAATATCAACTTAGGCTCGCATTGCCTTCCTCCAGAGCGCTGTGGAGTAGGGTCTGGCGAGTCCACACAGCATTCCGAGATGGGAGAAAAATGTGCTCTGGTTTATTGGCATTTCTTTAAACCAATCACAATTGTCTTGGGCGGCGCCTAGCGCCGAGCGGAGCCACAGTGGCTCTGCAAAATAGCCTCAGGAAGGAACTTGTTTTGGTGGAACGTGTACCTTCAAAGGTTGTTTTAGCCGTGCAACAGAAAACTCCGATTGGACAGATAGTCTAGCTAGCTGTCTGGATTTACCCTGCAGAGATCTGAGGAGCAGTTAACCATAGTCCTCATAAATCCACCGGAGTTTAAAATTACAACACAAAGAAAGCGGAAGGTAACGGACATCTGGCTGAAAAGAAGGACATCCGGTGGAATTTCAGCCGGCACCTGAACAATCCCAAAAGTGGAATGTCGTGGATGTGGACTAAAATCAACCAGGTTAGGGAAATTTCATTTTCAGTTCAGTTCAATTCCAATTTGGCTTGGATATAAGAGATATTCTCTGAGAACTTTTGCTGTAAATTGTACAAGCAAGAAGCATCCCTTAAATATTTTTTTATAATGTACCAGGTCAATAGTCTGGCTATCACCAGACCAAGCTCAATCTTTTAAGATTGAACATTAGTCTGGGGAGTCTGCTCTGTATTTTCTACTGCACAAGAGGCGTGATCAACTGGCATAGTTCAAATGACTCTGTACGCAATTGGATAGTCCTTCAACCAATCAGACCAACGATCCAGGTGACGTAGCAGCGACAGCGGCATCAACGGGTTGCTGTGCTTCGGTGGCCAAATGTAAACAAGAAGCTGCTTGGTCGCTTCTCTATCGTCATCGTGTTAAACCCACCAATACCGCGCCAGGTGGATAAGCCAGTTTGTGATTGGTCCCCGCAAAATTGTAACGGAAGAAGGATAGATAAATGTACAGGTTTCCAGCCTGAGCTGCAGGGCGAAATCAAATCGCCGGCAGATCGGGCTGGGTTTACCCAGTCTACAAGGTCAATGTTTACATTAAGAACTGACCCCCAAAAAGGGGTCAATTCACAACATCCATGGCTAAAAAGGCATATATTAAAAGATCGATTTCTGGATTTTATGAATCTATATCAGGTCTCTCAAACAAAGATCGATTTTAGGCAAGGCAAGGCAAGGCAGCTTTATTTGTATAGCACATTTCAGCATCAGGGCAATTCAAAGTGCTTTACATAAAACAGTTAGAAAACGATTTAAAAAAACAAAGCAAATTAAAACATCAAAGTGCAGGTAAAAATGATAAAAAAAAAATAAAAAAAAAACATTTCTCCGACCACAGGTCCTTATCTATGTCACACCCGCGTTGGAGAAATTCTCAGAAATATGTTATCTGTTCAAAAATACCACTACACTGTTAAAAGGGATTTGGACTTTTAGTCAGAGGGACTATTGTTGTCAAGCTGAGAGAACTCATTGCCCATTACAACAAAGTAAGTAGAGTTACAACAACTTCAACTTGAAAAAAGCGCAGAAACTCATTAAAAACTCATAATAATCCATTCAGTTCACTTCAGAAAATAGGTCAAGGTGGGCATTTCAACCAACACGCAGGCGCACGCACTGACGTAACGCGCAGTGTTGAACTCCGAAAATCCAAGCCGACCGCCATCTTCTTTTCCTCGGAGCCGAGCCGTCCAAGTAAGTACATTTAAAACTGTTTTAGCTTAGGTAGTTCATCTGTTGGTAATGTGCATTGGTCGTCTAATGTATCTCCGTCTCAAATTATCCGTCAACATAACCTGTGATGAATATTTCATGTTCGTTCGTTTTTCGGAAATACGTTAGCATGTAGCGCTAGCTAGCTGGCTAGCGCCGCCGGAGTGTCACAGCAAGTATTTAATGTAGCTAGGGTTGAGCTTCATATTCGACTGTAACAAGTATTCGCCACCGATAACTAGTGAAACGGTGCGAGACATGTCCTCATTATTATGGGAAAATGTGTGAACAGTGGGAACATTATACCCAGTCAACCCGCCAATTTACGTGACGTCGCGACTCGCACAAGAAGCTTTGCACGCACTGGCACAGCATTGACAAGACAGCGAGATAACGGAGCAACTCATGGTCCGTGGGGAAGAAGAGTGGAAAGAACACTGACCACCGCCGTAGTGTATGGATTATTTTGTATGTAGCGTTAGATGCGGTATAAACACGTAGTGATAGGTGATTGTTTTCATGTGCGTAGTGATATGTGTGCCGTTACATTCTGTATCAATGGCAGTGCGCAGTAGTGGGGGTGAACGGTGACGCAGACCGCCAGCTGGAGATCAGACGTGGGTTTTTTGGCCAGTGGGAAAGGAGCCCTATGCCGTTTGAAATCGGGTCGACCCGCGTTTAAAAAATAAAGTATTTGATACTACATGAAAAATACTTATACAATCAACCCAATTTTGCTGATAACGGTGTTGTGTTATGTTTTTTTTCTGTCTTTGTTTTTTCTGTACAGGGTTAGCTACTTCACTTCAGTGTAGGCTGTGATGTTTGGGGCAACTGCCCCTCAATGAGGTGGTCCTGCAAGTGTTGCAATTTCTCCTTGCCGAACCAACGCACACTAATTGTCCATTATAAGCTGAAGCACTGTCATCAGGCAAGGAACTGTCCTCTTCCCTGTGTCTATGCAGACTGTGTTTGCTCCTTCAGGACAGAATCATCTCTGAAAAAACATTTAACTAGAGACCATAGTCAAGCCCGTTCAAAGCAGGTGACTGCAAGGTTAAATTGTGAACTGTGCAACTTTTCAGATATTTGTAGTGATACACAGTATTTTGCACATTTGAAAATACACATTCACAATAAGGAAACTGTTAAATGTCCCTTTAAAGACTGTAGTTTTCAGTCGAGTGTGTACAGTACTTTTCGTGCACATAAGAGTAAGAAACATCACCTCTGTACTGTTGACAGTTTTCGAGAAAACCTGTATCAAACTTTTATTCAAGGCACTTTAAACTCTGAAAGTACAGACTTTGAGACACATTCAGACGATCTAGACTTAACAGATTATTTCATAGAGGATCAAGACCTGCATGATTCACTTCAACACAAAGTTGCATCTCTCTTACTGCGTATGCAAACAAATTTGCATGTGTCTAAAACAACAACTCAGGAAATAATAAATGAGCTTTGTAGTATTAGCTCAGTTGTAGAAGAGTGCACACCAAAAATAATTGAAAGTGTACTGATCAAGCATAATTGTGCAGTAAACAGTGCAGTCACTGCTGCTATAACAGAGATAGTTAAAAAAAAGTAAACCCCCTAAGTTTCTTGTCAAAAGACGGGCCTTTTGGCTCTGAATACAAAAGAGAAACTTTTTACAAGAAACATTTTAAAGTGATTGAGCCGATTGAATATGTTTTAGATGCATCTTCAAGGCGGAAATTTGTTTATATTCCGGTTTTGAAAGTCTTGACAGAGCTGTTAAATCGTAATGATGTGTTAGATAAAGTCTTGGAGACAGGACATATTGAAACAGTTGAACGCTTGTCTCAGTACAAAACATACAGAGACGGTCTATATTACAAAGACAATATTTCGCTTTCGTCAGAAGATCTTAGCATTGCCCTAGGACTGTATATAGACGACTTTGAGGTTTGCAACCCACTAGGAACGTCAAAAAAAAAAAAGCACAAGGTCTGTGCAGTCTATTGTGTGATTTCAAATTTACCTATACGATATAGATCATCTGTACAGTCAATCTACCTTGCATGTCTGTGTCATAGCAATGATGTGAAGAAATATGGGTATGGAGCCATTCTTGAACCACTGATAAAAGACCTTGAACTACTTGAGCAGCAAGGATTGTATGTTCAGAAATTGGGAACAACTGTTAAAAGTACTGTGCTGTATGTGTCTGCAGACAACTTGGGGGCCCACTCACTTGCTGGGTTTCATGAGAGTTTTAACGTCGACAAATTTTGCCGGTTTTGTTTAGCTAGTCGGCAAGATATTGACATTCACGAGGTAAAGGAGAGAGTATTTCCACTCCGGACAGTTGAAGCTCACAAACAGGACCTTCTGGAATTAAACAGACATCAGTTAGTTTCCGTGAATGGAGTAAAGAGTGACTGTGTTCTCGATAGACTTTCTCATTTCCACGCAATCCAGGGCTTCCCCCCAGATTTTATGCACGACCTTTTTGAAGGAATAGTGCCACGGGAATTAAGTCTATGCATAAAGTCTCTGATATCCAAACAGTACTTTACAATAGATGAGCTGAATTCCATCATTGAATCCTTCCCTTTCAAGTTTACAGATAAAACCAACAGACCTCATCCAATTTCAAAGTCTTTTCCATCGAATAAATCTATTGGTGGGAATTGCCACGAAAACTGGACACTATTGAGACTTCTGCCTCTGATGATCGGTCACATTATACCAGAAGATGACAAAACTTGGGGGATTCTATTAGATTTGAAAGAAATAGTAGAGCTTCTAGCTAGTGGACATTTTTCAGAAGAGACATTGGCATACTTGGAGTGTAAAATCTCTGTTCACAGGTGCCTATTAAAAGAGGTGTTTCCTGATTTCCACCTCCTGCCCAAGCACCACTTCTTGGAACATTATCCCGAACTGATTCGGAGATTTGGTCCCCTGGTTGATTTCTGGACCATTAGATTTGAAGCTAAGCACAGCTTTTTTAAAAGGGTGGTGCATGATTCTCACAATTTCAGAAACATCTTGCTCACTCTATCAACAAAACACCAGCTTACTTTAGCTTACCATCTAGACTTGCCAAGTCTTTTCAGACCTGATCTGGAGGTTGGACACACTGCATTTGTTTCACCTGATGCACTCGAGCACTCCATGAGGCGGGCTGTAGAGCTGAAATATGGAAACATAAGTCTAGTGTCTCTTGCAACCCATGCCTGCCTTTATGGCACAAAGTATTCAGAGGGTATGTTTCTGTCCATGGGGCACACCAGTGGCCTGCCTGACTTTGGGAAGCTGGTTAAAATTGTAGTTGTGTCCAGCAAAGTGTCTTTCTTCATAGAACCATATCATGCATGGTACATGGAGCACCTGCGGAGTTATGAGTTGATGAAAAAAACAGTCTTCTGAACTGGTGATTGTGGAATTACACGAACTAAATGGATATCAACCCCTGTATCCATACACAAAAGCAGGCAAACTGATGGTGACATCAAAAGTTTTTTTGCTTCATTAAGGTATAGTTGAGCTGTTATTTTACTTTAAATGGCGTGTTCCTCTCCTTCCTCTGAAAAACATATGCAGTATGTCTATAAACGTAAAAACAGGTTTTAAACAGAATAGAATGTGTATGAATGTTCATGTTTATTAATGTTTCTTTATTGTTCATTTTGTCTTTTCTTACATTCATTTTTTTCTTCATCACCAGAGAAGTCCTGAGAGTTTGCAATCGCAAGAAGATGCTGTTGCGTGTGATCATTTCAGCACAGGACATTAGAAAGCTCCGCTTGGACTCTGTTCCAGATTCGGTTGACGGCCTGAAACTGGTGTTGAAAAACAAACTGCACTTACGCTCTTCATTTGACCTTCAATATGAAGATGAGGATTTCAAAGACTTCTGTAACTTCACGTGTGTTGACGATCTACCAAAGGACAAGGTGACATTGCAAGTCGTTTTCTGCCCTGTCTCTTCAGACTCGAGTTTGGACACTTTTAGCTCTGCTGTACCATCATCTCCGGCAGCATCCTCTTCAGCTCATTCATCATCTCCGATGAAATCCTCTTCGTTGAGCAGCCAAACAGAGTGCTTTGCAGGTCGGCGTTCACAGCAATGGCCAGCTCATTTTCCCATTCCCACCTTCTCATATGATGTTGAGCTGAGGCTCAGGCAGGGCAATGGTGCTTTTAGAGAAAGTGGAGCACTTCTATCCATTTCAAGGGACATGAAGTCTGAGATTCTGCTCAAACTTGCTGAAACAATATATTCATTCATGACCTACCCTACACTTGACCATTTTGGATGTGTAGCCAAGGCACTTGTTGAAAAACACCCTTGCCTTACAGAACCTGGCTCTACATCTGGATGGTATGGATGGAAACACAGCATAAAGTTCAAGATGGGCAATTACAGACAGAAATTGAAAGGTGTCGGCTGCCGAAAACTGGAGGTTAATTCTGAGAAAAAGGGTGATGGGGGACACGCGAGGGAAGAGAAACAAAGTGAAGAAACCTAGAAGGTCTGAAACAATTTTTCTTCCAGATCTCCCCCAGGGAAGAGACAGCAGAAGTCTTGAAGGAGATAGAGAAAAGATGGTCCAGGAGATGAGAAAAACAACCCCAAAGCTGGCCTACATCGATGATGCAATGAATGCCACATATGCACTGAGAAGACAGGAGATCGTTGAAGAGGAGCCACCTGTGGCCGAAATGAGTCAGATGGCCTGCCCTTTTTACTGAAAGACAGGTAAAATGTGTACAGTTTTTCTTAGCCATAGCAAAGTAGTAATGTTGTATTGTTTATATTGCAGGGCTCTATGCTAATATTCCTCCCATTGAGCACATGTGCTCCTAAAGTGAAATATTTGGGAGTAAAATTAAAAATTGTTTAAGTAACACATTTATATAACGCTTAAATAATGTTGAGGGTCAAATGTGACCCATTTTTACATTTGATAATAGTAAAAACACCCTAAACAATTCACCTTATATCTGTAATTTGATGACTTCTGATGTGACCCAGAGTATACAAACATGGAAATATTTCATCTTTTTTAATCAACAGATGCAAGCAATAACTTGCTCTGTTATGACTAACACAATATTTGACACATTAAACATACATTTATCTTTCCTGTAGGCCACTCCTATATATTATGATATTAAATAATGCTTGAACTGATATGAATTACATATTTTTATTTAACTACTTAAATCATAGTAGTACATACTGATTTGTTAAACTTACAGTCTTGTTACTTAGCATGTATGAATTATCATGACAACATAAAGCACTGACATATCAGTCTGATGTAAACATTAATAAAAACTCAATAACCTGTCACACAAGCCAATCTGCCAGTCTGAGGACACAGATCATTGAGGTTGAAGTTAATATTAATGAAATATGCACCTTGAGACAGGTCTCTGCTGTACGTCACATGTCTGACAACATGTCAGTTGTAGTGCTGAAATGTGAAAATTTAGGTGACTTTTAACTTGAACTAAAACTGTAATGTTACTTCTCCGCATAGATCGTCAAGGAGTTCACCAGGCTCATGTCAATGGACATCAATAAGTTCTATGAGGGTCTGGACAGCCATCTGCATAAACTTCTTCAGTTATTCCGGTTGAAGCGCTTCGAGGAAGTTCAAGAAATGACATCCTTAATGGAGAGTCTCGACAAGGATGTAAGTGCATGTTTGTTGTAGTTGTGGTCCACATTAATTGTGCAACCCCACTGAGGAGAGGGACCAGGATGTAGATTATGACAGACAGTAAACCTCCTCTAATTAATGTGCTTGGATAGGCACTTTGATACAGACTGAATGAATAAGAAAATGGCTCAGTAAGATGGAGGAGATGGAGAGAAATCTGGGTTTGTTGAAAAAAACCTGCCTGTGAGAAGGTCAGAGGTTAAGTTACCTCTTTGAACTGAAAGCTCAGTTGCCGTCATTTGAGGGTTGACAAAAATCAGAGTTCTGATATCAACTGAATTCACATATCGTGTTTTTGCAGGTATCAAACCAAAGGAAGAGAGCAACAGCTTTTGCAGGGACTGCCATGGTACATGAAGGAAAATCCTTCTACATTGATGAAGAGATGTGAGGTAAGCAGCAAAATGTTGTTCAATGATACAAAAACTAGTTCACAATGGGCATGGTTACACATATCATTTCAGGCATCCTCTGTGTGGATACACTACATAGCAAAACATGTCTAAAGCACAGGCACCTTTTTGTTTTTTGTTTGTTTTTGCATGAAGCCAACAGATCCTGGGGAGGACGTCATCAAGGGAATGGTGATTGGAATCCTTTTGGTCGTTGAAGACGTGAAGGAGCCCCTTCCAGTTTCCTACAACGATGTTGCCATTGTCATCGAGGAAAAGATTGTCATGCGTCATCTCGGTGATGTACCCAACGCTTTTGTGAACCTGATGGGCCTGCTGTACATGCTGAACCTTGACTATCCAAAAGACATGAAATATACTTTTGAGGTGATTCAGCGCCTGTTCATGGGAATCGGGTCTGAGATGTGCACGCCCAGGGTCCGCTCTCTAAAGAATAAGCTGCTCAGTTAGAGGGATTGCTCAGGAGGATGTTTCTGCATTTGGCCCTGAGGAAGTGTTCTAATTTTTTTGCCATTTGTCCACTATGTAGTAAGAGGAAAATAAATGTAAAGCCCTTCTGTGGGTCACAACAGTTTGTTTTTTTTTGTTTTCATGTTCTAACAGATCTCTATTGCTCTCTGTGGAGGAAATGTCTCTTGCAGACACTCATTTGTATTTTATGTTGTAGAGCAAACATGAACAGAGAGATTTCAGTAATGTTTGAACGTGTTAATTCTCAGGCTGACATTTGAGCAAGTTTCTCAGAGAGAGATACAATTTTGTATGTATATCTTGCTGCATTTAACTGCAACAATGATGAACATTCACTTAGAATGGATCAAGATGTAGATGTTGATCAAGGCATTTAGAGTTGTTTTTTTTTTTCCCCCTCAAAGGAAGAATGCTTTTTTTTTTTTTTTTTTTTTTTTTTTTTTCTTTTCTTTTCTTACAAGCAGGACACAGTGTAATTTCAGTTTTTGACCAGCCCTGAAAGAGTTGGAAGAGCATGGATGTTTAAGAGGGTGTGAAAGCTTTTTTTGTCTGCATGTCCCAGAGGAAGAATTCTCATTTTTTACACTATTTAGTAAGAGGAGATGAAATGTATTGCCCTTCTGTGGGTCACCCCACCTTGTTTTCATGTTCTGACTTATTTCAAAGGTATTAACATTAATCCATGTGAAGTTACAGATAAATTGTGGAGAAGAGTGGACATTTCAGTAATGTTTTGTTTTTACGAATCTTTCTGCAATTTACTGCAGCAACTCTGAACATTAACTCAGAATGGACTCAGTTGAACTCGGAGAGTTATTGTTTTTCCCCAAAGGAAGGGTGCTCTTATGTGCAGCCAGAAGCAAAAGTGTATTTGAGGGTGTAAAGGCTAATTTTTTAACATGTCCCAAGGAAGGTCTTCTTTTGACGTCTCGACATCCATTGACACTTATTTTGAAGCAAGGCTGGTTGAAGTTGGACTTGTTGGGATTTTAATAAAGGTCCTTATTGAATTGTCTTTTCAGCTATTTTTTCATGTGTTAATATTTAAGTTTGTCTGGCCAATTCTCATGTAGATTCTTTGTAGATATTAGTTTGCTTACATTTTTTAAATCTAGCAATTTCTGTAAACTCAAGTAACTTGGCAATAGAGCATGAGAAAACAATAATAATGTTGCCCTGACTTGATAAAATAAGTTAAACCAACATATTTTTTAGTTCTCTTAAGTAATGTTTTCCAGTCCACATTACTTGATACAGAAAGTTGAGTCAACAAATTGCGAGTTGTATCAATTATGTATTCCACGTTGAGCCAGCTTGATTCACAGTTGTAGGAACTTGATAAAATAAATGTAACCAACATCTCTTAAAGTTATCTCAAATAATATTTTCAAGTCCAACTTACTTGATACAGGAAGTTGAGTCAACAGACTGCATTTTGCATCAACTCAAGTTTTGAAGTGTAATAAACTTGACACTATAAGTTGACTCAAATTAACTCAGTCAAAGCAACAAGATGACTTGACTTAGTTAAGTTGAGTCAACTAATCTTTTTTTACAGTAGATAAAAGACAAGAATAAAATTGAGAGTGCAGTATAAGAAATTAAAAGAACAGAGATAAAATATGTGAATAAAAGTTACAGTGCAGTTTAATTGGAGAATTGACTATTTAAGCCCTGTGTTTAACTTAATTATTATTAATTATTAATTATAACTTACTAGTATTTCGTGCAACATACAACAAACATTTCATGTTTCTTACATGGGTTTCTAATTCCTAATTAATATCCTGTACATCTTTTAATGTGGAAAGCACTTTGTGCTTAATGCTTGTGCTATATAAGTGCTATATAAATGAAATTATTTTTGGAGAACATTAGGGCACTCAGATAACAGACACTGCTAGCAGTAGAGGTTTACAAGTATATAATCTGCTTTCAAAAGGCTGTGCTCAGTAGATACAATGAGAATATTACTGCTGGATGTTGGGTAAAAAAATATTAAAGTGCTACTGTGGTGAGCTGACACTTGCCACATTATGCTTTATAAACAGAAAACATCAGTTTGGCTAACTACACCACAGATTGCTTATCTGTAACTAAATGACAGCTTTGTATCATGCTCAAGAATTTTGAGTCTAAAGCTCCCTCAACCTTTTAAATGCTGGGCTGATGTTCATTTAGGCTGTGGGCAAAAAAAGTGCATACCACTGTGGGTAGTTTAGGAAGCCTGGGATAATAAAGCATTTCCAAGAACAGAGCTGGGCTGTCTTATCATACAAATTGTTGTGCATTAGTTGTAGTTTGTACAATATCATACTATCCCATTGATGAGAATGCGTTGTTATATTAATGCTTTTGTCCCAGACTTGTTGCTCCACCAGTAAACTTAAATTCCCTAAACCACTAAAATATTGTTTTCCATGACTTGTCATCAGGATTGATGCATAAATAACTTTTCTAACTAGGTTACAACGTAATACCATATTACAAATGACATGTGAGCCAAAAATTGATTTGCGATACGTTTTACTTTCGTCCACTCTGTTTAATGTGACGCCAACTTGGCAATTTGTGTTGCAAACATGTTTCAGACTTTCCAAGTTGTTGTTTGGGCTTAAGCGGGCTTTAACGTGAATTTACGTTGAGAACAAATGTATAATTATTCCTACACCACATGGAGCTCAGCGCAAATTCTTTCAGGAAGACTTCTAAACATAATAACTTTCTCTCTCCTCTAAACGGATCAGCTGTAGAGGTGTTCACTTTTATTTTAACCAATCAGAAGCAGCCATGGAAATCACGAGCCAATCACTGCATGACATCCCTGTTTAAAACGCATCTCTCTCTGCTGCTCAGTTGTCATTTCAGGATAAGAGCACAACCCTCCTCCTCGCCTTGCTCCTCCGGTCTTCATCCCTCACGGCTCCTGGGTCCTCATCCGGCAGGCCACTACCAACGGCTCTTCGATATTGGTCTTCAGGCTCCTCACGCCACCATCAGTGTCTAGACTCCATCGGGGGATTATCTTTCGGCTTTCTACCCCTTTTTTCGTTATTTTAGATTTTTAAAATAACGATGGAATCTAATCTCCAAAGACTGTACATTTCAAATCATGCATATGTACAATAAATCTTTGCATATCTGCAACGAAGTCTCTCCTGATTGAAATACATGCAGCATTAACGTAAAGTCCAGTGAAAGAGGCAGAAAGGAGGAGTATCATTATGCCCAGCTCTCTTGCCATTACCTAAAGAAAAACATTGTCTTTTAGATCAGAGTTCTCTATTTGCCATTCGGTTTTGGCGCTTACCTTTATCTTTTGACTATTGTGAGAAGAACTGCCTCAAGATATATTTAGTGGGAATGCTGTTCAGCAGCATTCCAACTATTGTTGTTCCTGTCGGCCATTTTGTTTATTTTTAGTGGGAATGCTGTTCAGCAGCAAAAATGTAAAATACCTGCTGCTACACTTACTTCTTTTATGATTGGCTGTAGAATAGACAGCTGTAAAATGCTTACCTGTATTCCTACCTGTGGGTTGTTGGCCTGTATAATAGTTACTTGAGATATATCTACTATATACTGTACCTACCTGTTGAGTAATCACCTGTAATATACGCTCACTGGCCTTTTCATTAGGTACACCTGTGCAATATAATTCAATCCATTACAACTCTGATATAAATTCTACATCTATAAAGTTTATATTTTCAGTTTTTGTTGACATTGTCGGAAAGCTGAAAATTCTACTATGTTTATTATTGAGGTCATAGTGGGTGACAATGTATTATTGAATGGGTTTCCTAATATTTTGTCCACTGCATTAACATACAAGAAAGGGGCAAAATATTATGAACACCATTCAATATAATTCACCCCACTATGCCACCACCACGTATTACAACCTCAGTAATACATATAAAGAAGAATTATCACCTTTCTGACAATGTCAACAAAACTGAAAATGTATAAAATTCATAAACGTAGAATTTTAAGGAGAGCTGTTGTATTGGATTGAATTGGGTTACACACATGCACCTGATGAAGTGGCCAGTGAGTGTACATGCAGTTGTTGTGTTTCTTCAAGTTAACCTAACAATTCAATTCAATTCAATTCAATTTTATTTATAGTATCAAATCATAACAAGAGTTATCTCGAGACACTTTACAGATAGAGTAGGTCTAGACCACACTCTGTAGTTTACGAAGCCCCAACTATTACAGTGGTTGCCTCAAGAGCAAGCATTAGCAGTAGCTATTGCGACAGTGGCGAGGAAAAACTCCCTTTTTTGTTAGGAAGAAACCTCGGACAGACCCAGACTCTTGGTAGGCGGTGTCTGACGGCACCAGTTGGGGGAGTGGTGGGGGGAGGGGTGGGGGAGTTGCACCCTCTGTGTCTTTCAGGTGGAGGAGTCAGATGAGACAGGCATCATTGACACTCCTGTTGCTCTTGTCACAGCAGTCACAGAGGACACTGCAGATCCAGTTCATTTCAGTCCTGCAAGCATTTCTATTGTTGTGGAAGATCTTGTTGTGATGAGTGATATCCCTAACTTGGCTGATGCATTTGCATCGTTGTTTGGGTTGATGTATGCATTGCATTTGGACTATCCCAAGAAACTCATTCACACTTTTACATTCATCCAGAAAATCCTAATGGGTCTTGATGATGGTAAACCACTTAAACCCTGCCTACTGAGTCTCAAACTGACCTGTTAATGAAAGAGTAGGCTAACTTAAGAGTTGTTTACATGTTGATGTGTTTTTGGGGTTCCCAGTATGGTAACTTTATAGTATGTTGTTGAACACCATATTAGTCAAAGCATTTGAAACTGTTTACATTTGGCGAATTATGTCTTTCCCACCAAATCTAACGTAGTTGCTGTTGTTTATACTTATCGGTTGTACACCAACTTGGTGCTCTGAATCCTAAAATGATGTGAGATGTGCCTTTTTTATATTTTGTTTTTATAGGTTTTTACAAACAGGATATATTTGATGTCTTGATTTCGTGTTTTGATACGTTTATTGTTTATTTATTTACTTTTTTTTTATATTTTTTTTATTTCATTTGCACTTTGATGGTCATGGCTGTTACTAATGCTGTTTTAAGAAATCAGGCCATACTTTTTATATTAAGCACTTTAAGATGCTCAGTTCCTGATTATCTTGTTCCTGTTTGATATGTAGAGATACATATGTTCACACACAATCACAGTCCCATACAGACACACACACACAGAAAAATGCACAACCAAACACTAAATGAGTTTAACAAGATGTTAGATGATATATTGTTAGATGGTATATTTGTAGCTAGAGCAGAGGTGTTTAATTGTGCTGTCTATGTATGTTTTCATTCAAAACTAAATACTTCACCAGGTAATTTCACTGGTTAACACACTTACAGCTATTGGGTAGGTGGTGAAACTAGTATGTGACATGAGTCACTTAGCGCATCATGGTACATGGTTAGACACCTCTTTGCTAGAACAGAGTTTTAAAAAATGACGGTCTGACATGTTTTGTATAAAACAATTTTAAGACTGAATAAAAGAAAAAAGAAAATGTACAGCTGAAGTTATTTTTTTTGTAGTTTTAACTTGTAAATTTCATTAGCTTGTGGGTTATACACAAGTATATTTTTTGAGTTAGTAGATTTCTATTTAATTAAGTACCATTGGATCAAAATAATTAAGTATGGAGATACTAAAATTGTGCATATGTTAAACAATATTTTAAAGCACGGTGCACTTAAAAAAATAAAACATAAAATTTAAATGTTTAAGTTTGATTAGATTGTAACTTTAAAAAAAAATCTTACTTAAAAAAATGAAGTTAATTACCTCAAAAGTTATTATGTAATCAGTTTCTGCAAAAGTTTTGAGTACTATGAACTTATTGGGGTTTACAGTGTGTGTAAACGTATGGAAGTATCAGCAGAGTGCGGGCATCTCATTCTTTTCAGTTGTATCCAGCCCCTTTTTGCACTGCACCTCACCGGTGGGGATGTGCACACTACCACTACTGCTCTAAGTTTATATTCCATGACATCATAATTCACAGAAGAACTCAGTAGAATCACATTTTTACTAACATAAGAATTTCATGAAAACAGAAGCTTCCCCAACAACTCCACCATCTTTGAATTTGACCTCAAATGGCTGCAGAGGACCAAAAGATACTAAACTGTCACTTTACCACTGTACTCTACTGGTACAAACAGGATGGAAACAACAGCCCCAAATTCATTCTGAGCCGCTTTACGGTTGGCTCCGGGAAAACAGTTGACGAAGACAAATTTTCATCCACACTGAATTCCAGTGTGGTGTCTTAAATAGTAGTGCTGTGATGCTGTATGAAGAGGAATCCGCCGACACTGATCTTGATTATAAAAAGGTTTATTACAAGCAAAGATTCAGCATCAATTTTACAAGCTCCTGCAGGAAGCTTGGAGAACGACCAACTCAAATTCTTCCAAAAGTCGTTCTGCCTTTCCTTTGTGTGAGCAATGTATATATCCTATGCATGGTATCATCATAGGGCGTGATATGTGTGAATACATGGTTCGACACAGAACTTAGCCAATCAATGCCTGTTATCTGGCACAACTCCAAAAAAGGTCTCTTCTGTCTTGGGGGGACCTCCGCTCTGCTTAACATTTTCCAGATGTTCTCAGTAAGTGTAGAGTAAAGTTCATAGGACTCCCTTATAACAAACCTTTAAGCAAAGTTTATAGAAAGTTATAGAATGGTCATATACTACACCAGCTTAAGATCAGTTCCTCTGAAGATCCAGAAGCTTCAGCTGTCTGACTCTGCTGTGTACTACTGTGCTCTGAGGCCCACAGTGACAGGAAACACCAAAACTCTGTACAAAAACCTTTGGAGCAAAGACAACACAATACTCCACAACATCCACCAGAGAAAGTCACACACTGATAAACTTTAATGTATTTTATGAGACAGTCTGGATTCTTTTCACTAATGAAACACAGTTTGTGATGAAGACTTGGAGGAATGAAACTAATTCAACATCTGAGTCTCCTCCTACTGACTGCAGAGGTGTCTTCATGACAGAGAACTGTTTGATTCCAGCTGTGAACATCAGACCAAACAACTCA
Source organism: Sander lucioperca (assembly GCF_008315115.2). Classification (NCBI taxonomy): domain Eukaryota; kingdom Metazoa; phylum Chordata; class Actinopteri; order Perciformes; family Percidae; genus Sander; species Sander lucioperca. The sequence goes on along the minus strand of NC_050179.1, from coordinate 30,278,742 downwards.
CAAAACATATTCATCCTGAACATTCATAAACAGCATTTCACCTCTGCAGACATGGAAAAACTCACTGCAATTCTGTTCTGCTTCACTCTCATAGGTATGTATCTTTATGATTATAAATCCTGAAATACAAAGACACTTTCAAAGTTTTACAGATACAGTTCAGATTTTAGTTCAAACTTTAACATTTCAAAGATACAAATCTAGATGTCATCACTTTATCACTAATAAGTGTGATGTTTTTCAAATGTTAGATATGTGACTTTGGAACAGAAGTGTAAATCTAACATGTTGTTTTCCTCACTAGGTAACACGATGGAAGATGATATTACTGCCAGCAGTGCTGAAGTCTTTTCATCAGAGGGCCGTAGTGTTACTCTGTCCTGTACCTATTCAGTTCAAGCTGATAATCTCCAGTGGTATCGACAGGATCCTGGATCAGCTCCTCAGTTCCTTCTCCTGATCACTGATACAACATCGCCTTCAGTAGTGGAAGCAAAACCTCCTCATCCTCGACTGAATGCTACACTGAATAAGGAGAAAAATCAAGTTAATCTGGAGATCTCCTCAGCTAAAGTGTCTGACTCTGCTGTGTACTACTGTGCTCTGAGGCCCACAGTGACAGGAAACACCAAAACTCTGTACAAAAACCTTTGGAGCAAAGACAACACAATACTCCACAACATCCACCAGAGGGAGTCACACACTGTTAAACTTTAAGACAATCACACAACAACTCAACCAACATCAGAAACATCCACCAAATGTCTTCTTTCTCTTCACTGCTGTTTTATCCTTTTTTTTCCACCTTTCAGCAAGAGGTTATTCTCTGGCCCCGCCCACTGACGTTTAACTCAACCAATGAGATCATTTCTGTCTCCAGAGCAGAAATGTTTGAGAAACTAAAAGCACAATCAGGTTGAGAAGAAGGTCTGCACATCAGAGAGGCTGTTTAGTTTTTCATTCTACTGCAGTGGAAGAACATTGTTCATCTGCTGTCTGTTTGGCTTTAACAACTCCAAAGACATGTTGCTTTACCTGGTTTTACTTTTCTCTCCCTTTATAGGTGAGTGTTAGAACAGAGATCAAAGTCTCATATAACCTGCTGTATTAACAAGATATTTCATAACTATAGGTTTATCTGTGTAAGTTAATGATAACTGATGTGAATAATACTCATTTTGCAGCCCTGGGTTCCATGAACAGCATAAAGCCAGAAAGTACTGAAGAACATGTTGCAGAGGGCAGAAACATCAACCTGACCTGTACATATGAGGGTGTTATCAACAATATCCAGTGGTACCGACAATACCAGAGATCCAGACCAGAGTTCCTGCTCTACATCACAGAGGGAGGGGTGATTCATCCAACTGGTTCTGATTTCTCAGCTCACATTGACAAGAAAGGGAAACGTGTTGATCTGGAGATCATCTCAGTTAAAGTGTCTGACTCTGCTGTGTACTACTGTGCTCTGCAGCCCACAGTGACAGGAAACACCAAAACTCTGTACAAAAACCTTTGGAGCAAAGACAACACAATACTCCACAACATCCACTAGAGGGAGTCACACACTGTTAAACTTCAATATTTTTCATGATGTAGTCTAGAATCACTTTACAGAGAGACTCAGGGAGGAGCTGAGCTGTTACTGAACTATAGAAGAGAGAGGAACTTCTATATTCAACAGAGTTCAATACACAAACCATCAACATTACCTTTATTCAACATGCTGTCACTTCAGCATTGTGTTTTCCCTGACGTTTCTCTCCATCCTCACAGGTATGTTAGATTATGCGGCATGAAAAAGTTTTATTCCAATGACATCTGAATGTGAATCATTTATTGAGTCTTTTTCTATATTAAATAATAGAGTTATCTCTTCCTTTAGGTGTCAGCTGTGAAGATCTCACTCCAGTAGAGAAAGAAGAGAACAGTTTAGAAGGCAGCTCTGTTACTCTGTCCTACAGATACTCCAAGCAAGCTGAATATAATGATTATTTCTTCTGGTATCGACAACATCCAGGAAAACCACCAGATTTTCTCATCTTTCACTCTGGAACGCAAAATGAAACAAACTCTGGACTGTCTGTTTCAGTGAGTGAGGATAAAACCAAAATGGATCTTCAGATCTCCTCTGCTGCAGTGACAGACTCTGCTCTGTACTACTGTGCTGTGAGGCCCACAGTGACAGCAAACCCACAGTCTCTGTACAAAAACACAAGCTGACACACTGACAAGCTGCTGGAAGACTTTTTTCCCCGACACTGTTGTACTGAACTTTGTACCTCCACTAGAGGGCGACATTATCAAGTAGGCGGTACACTACTTCTTCACTGTGTTCAACCATTCAGTCAATAATAAGTGCTGCTGTGAAGAGAACAATTCTCAGACTGAATGTTGAACATCAGCTAGTTTCTCCTGTTGATTTAAACCTTGTTGTAGAGATGGAACATTGGCTGTGGATTATTCTTGCTGCTCTTTTCTTTGGTAAGATACAAAGAACAACATGGTTTTATTATTTTCTAAAGATTTATATAAACTGCAGTTCAGAGCAGAAATCTCTGAACAGTTGACCTGTTTCTGTCCAGAGTAACAATGTACAATTGACATTTTCCACTGTCTTCTCCTCTCAGCCTCATGAACAATGTTAGTCCAATGACTTCATTTTCTCTATTTTTTTCAGGAATAATAGCTGGAGACAAAATATATCCTGTAGAAGATGAATTCAGTAAAACAGAAGGAGAATCTGTTACACTCAGATGTGAATATGAGACAAATGAAGACTATATTCAACTTCACTGGTACAGACATCATTCTGACCTTCAGGCACCTCAGTTTATACTCTGGAAAGGAGCAAGAGAAGTTAGTAGTGTTAAATATATCCCTGATAAGCAAAGATATGAATCCATAACAACAGTGAACTCAACTGAACTGACCATAAAGACACTAACCCTGGCAGACACAGGTCTCTACTACTGTGCTCTAGAAACACAGTGATACAAAGTGTAGAAGAGGCTGTACAAAAACCTGAACACAGATATCTGACTACTCTTCAAAGAGGAGGGAAGTGGTATTCAAACCACAGCTTCCTATCAGATGGATTCTGATTATTCCAGTTTTATCAGAGTCCCTGTGGTTACAGCTGCTAATGTAACACTGTGGGAGGATTCACATGAGCAGCAAATCCACATCAATGACAAACCAACTGTATGATGGTTCAAACACAAGACACCATGACAACAAATAAATGGACACTGACTTACCTACTAAATCCTCTTCATACCCTGTGGGCCATGAGCCCACAATGAGCTCTTTCCATTTTTCAACATGTTGATCTGCATCCCAATTAGACACAGAAACACTAAATAATTAAACTCTGAAATCACTGGTACTTTATATTCTATTGAAAAGAATGAGATTCTCGCACTCTGCTGATACTCCCATACATTTATTGTGCTGCAACGTTTTAACCCTGCCTGGTCTTCCTCAGGCAAATGGCATACAACAGTGGCTCAAGCATATACATAGGGCACATACATGATCAGCTGAGCTCATTCAAACTAATGATAACTAAAGGACTTGATGGGCCTAAGTGCCACCTTTACCATAGTCACCACATAAAACCATTAGTGACAAAATAACATGATGTGCTACACTATCCCACATTGACACTATTTTTCACATTAGAAAAATCCCACACACAACATCACAAGAAAAGACATTACAGAAAAGGCTTTATATCAAATTTTTCTTTTAAGCCATTTGAAGACACTGGCCCTCATTTATCAACCTAACGTAGAAACCAACACAGATATGAGCGCAGAAATCATCTTACGACAGACTTCACATGTGATTTATGAAACGTTCGTATCACACCAATCAGAGCATAAGAATGGTCGTACATTGATAAATGCAGCGGATGGAAAAAATCGTAATTTAAATTTCACGCCCCAATATATTCCAACACGTTCTCACACCCATCTCGTAAAATATGGACGCTTGGTCAGGTGCCTTTGTCGTTCTTATTGACGCTAAAAGTCTCCTTTAGCACTCTAAGTAAACTCGCTTGGTCGGGACTATTGCCGTCCCTTCAGCGCCGTCCTTTTAGCTCTTTAGGTAAATGCGCTTGGTCGGGACGTTTGCCGTCCCTTTAGCACTATAAGTAAATGCGCTTGCTCAGGACTATTGCCATCCCTTTTGATGCAGTTATGTTAAGGAATTGGTTGTGGGTGAGCTTACGGTTCCGTGACACGCGTGATCTACGGGACGGTTGGGTTTAGCAAAAGGTCGTGGGTGGGCGTATGGTTCTGAGACATGCAGGAGGAAAGAAAAAAATGACTATCGCAAGCGTGACAAGCGGGACACGAACCCCGCTCTCCTAGGTGAAGGTCCTGTGTTTGACTCATCCACCACCCCAACCGACCTCCTTATACGGAAATTCGCCCTTACATACTACTCTCTAAATCCTATCTAACTGCTGCTCTCCCCGGTGCGTTATACAAACACGCTGAAAGACGCCTTTTTCGTCACATCAGACGCTGACAGCCACTGTCCAAACGTCGTTTTACGGGTTCGGAATGAGAACGGGTTATATATTCTCGGTTTTGAGGCCTCGCCCCTACAATTTACGACATGGCGAGATGTAATCCAGCTAAGAAGCGGCACTTTTCAGAGGTGGAGATTGAAACCCTGATATCTCAGGTTCATTTGCACCAACGTGTGTACTATTTGTCAGCCTGAAAACTGGTATTAAAGACTGTAGAAAGAATGCGGAATGGAAAGAGATCACTGATGCAGTCAACAGTGTTGCCGTAGTAAATCAGACCCCAGCTGAAGATTATTTAATTTATACATCCTTGACATATGTATGCTATAGTCCTAATAGTAATATACAGGTTTATATTGCAATCTCTTAGGCCTAAATGGGGGACCTATATTTAAATAAACACAATAGCGGAGTTCATGCAGAGTCATTTATTTTAACTCGTGTTTTTTTCATCGTTCACTTGTGGCCATTAACGATACTTTAAAAGAGAAACGAAAACCTGAAGAATAAATAATAAAAACCGAGGAATAATATCCTGTCTCATTCGTATAGCCCCAGTTGGGGCTGTGCTGGACACTGCTCTCTGGGCATCAGGTCATCTGGCTCCATCACTACATTTATGGCATCCTGTTTATCTGCGTGATGTTGTGGAGAACCCCACAGGCTCAGACAATGTTGCAGACTTTTTCTGCCGTGTATAGTAGGGTTCCCCCCTCCCGCTGATGCAAGACAGAGCCATCTGCCCTTAATCAATCCGATGGAGCGCTCCACCATGGCCCGTGCTCGTACGTGTGCACTGTTGTACCGGGGCATAAAGGTCCTCTAAAAGAGCCAGATCTGCCATTGCTGATAAGTGATCAACTGATGACTTCTCCTTCTCCTGTTAAATTGATTATATGCTGTATCGCAAGTCCACTGACTTGAAAACTTGTGTACACGAGTTCAGACCAGACATGAGATTTTATCGCAGCCTACGCTCACGTTCAAATTGATAGATGCCTTGGCTTTGCGTAGAAATCGGGGTACGCCCGTCCTACGCCTGTTTTAGGTTGTACGCACGTTTCATGAATGAGGGCCATTGTGTTAAGGTAATACATCCAAAAAGTTTCTCTCTGAAGAAGACTTCTACCATGATTACCCCCTCTTGGAGGGTTCTTAACACACTCTTTCCCAACATATCTCAATGCTCTAACATTGTGACCAGCTCGCTTAAAGTGGGTAGCTACGACTGCGCTCGTCCCCCTTTCTAATGCTGCTCCTGTGTTCACAGATGCTTGTGTGCTATGCGCACGTGGTTTTGCCCACGTATGCCAGGCCTCAAGGACACATGATCATGTACATGACGTGTGGTGCTACAGGTGATAGTACCACTAATGCGTGTCGCTTTGCCATGCATATCGCTCCTAAATAAACAGTCTCTTAGGTTAGGTGCGCGCTTAAAAAACATCCTCGGCTTATCTGGAAACATTTTTTTTAGATTGGGATCTGAATCAGTGATGTGCCAGTGTTTTTGGACAGTCATATTAAGCTCAAAACCCAGTGGGGAGTATTTTACACAACACATGGGGGCATTAGTCTTCTTACCAGTGCTCGTTTTTGTAGCCCGAAGGCATTTGTCAAAACATTCCATTGCAGTATTTACCCACCCATGAAAACAGAAGCTTCTCCAACAACTTCACCATCATTGAATTTGACCTCAAACGGCTGCAGAGGACCAAAAGATACTAAACTGTCACTTTACATTCAAGAAACATTCTGAAAAAAGCATAAAACGTAACATGTTGAAATATTAACTCTCAGTTTACTTTCAAACTTTCAATAAATAAATATTAAAAGGCATGTACAGGTTCACTACAATTAACACCTTTTATACGTTCGACAACAAAGTGAATCTGCACCAGCTGTAAAACAGGAACCATGTCAGCTGAAAACTACAAAGACCACTTCATACAAGAACAGTTACACTAGGAAAGGAGAGAGGCACAAAAAGTGTTAGGTGTAAAGTTGTCAGTAGGGGGAATAACCCAGGGCTGTGAATGAGCCCTGTCACTGTGATCAGGTTCCTCCTTCTAATCCACCAACTTAGTGTTGATGAAGACTAAACAGAGAGATCACAGCCTTCTTTATACTTGCTGTAGCTCAGAGTTACTCCACACTGCAGATATGAAGCCTCTGTTCATCTCAGTGTTGCTGGCTGCTATGAGCCTTGGTATGAACACAACTCTGTTTCTTTGATATCAATCCAACATTGATATGATTCTTTAACAGCACACTGATTCTGTTTGTTGCTGTTTTACAGAATGCAGAGCACAAAAAGACAACGTGCTGCAACCAGAAGGAGATGTGACTGCTACTGAAGGAGAGGCAGTAACACTTGGCTGTCAATATAACAGCAGTGCAACGAATTCAAATCTCTTCTGGTACAAACAGGATGGAAACAACAGCCCTAAATTCATTCTGAGCCGCTTTACGGTTGGCTCCGGGAAAACAGTTGACGAGGAGAAATTTTCATCCACGCTGAATTCCAGCTTAAGATCAGTTCCTCTGAAGATCCAGAAGCTTCAGCTGTCTGACTCTGCTGTGTACTACTGTGCTCTGCAGCCCACAGTGACAGGAAACACCAAAACTCTGTACAAAAACCTTTGGAGCAAAGACAACACAATACTCCACAACATCCACCAGAGGGAGTCATACACTGTTAAACTTCAATATGATGTAATTTAGAATAACATTACTTTAGAAGTGTAATAGAGAGAAGTGAAAATACAGAGCTACGAGGAGACGGAGAGACTCAGGGAGGAGCTGAGCTGTTACTGAACTATAGAAGAGAGAGGAACTTCTATATTCAACCGAGTTCAATAAACAAAACAGACTTTACTTTATCCAGCATGCCGTCATTGAATAATTGTGTGATTTATCTACTGTTTATTTCAATTATAACGGGCAAGTTATATTCTGCATTTTTTTATGTTTGATTGCTTTTGTTTCATAACTGTGATTCATGTCTTGAAAGTTTTGTAACAATAACAGTTTTCTCTTCCTTCAGGTGTCAGCTGTGAAGAACTCACTCCAGCCGAGAAAGAAAAGTACAGTTTAGAAGGCAGCTCTGTTACTCTGTCCTACAGATACTCCAAGACTATGGATGCTAATGATCATTTCTTCTGGTATCAACAATATCCAGGAAAACAACACAAGTTTCTCTTTTACATCTCAGGGCTTGGGTTTACAAACCCAGGAGAGTCTCTACAATCAGAGACAATGTTCTCTCCTAAACTGTCTGGAGAAAAGCATCTGAATCTGCAGATCTCCTCAGCTGCAGTGTCAGACTCTGCTGTGTACTACTGTGCTGTGAAGCCCACATTGACAGGATACACCAAAACTCTGTACAAAAACCTTTGGAGCAAAGACAACACAATACTCCACAACATCCACCAGAGGGAGTCACACACTGATAAACTTCAATATTTTTCATGATGTAGTCTAGAATCAATTTACAGAGAGACTCAGGGAGGAGCTGAGCTGTTACTGAACTATAGAAGAGAGAGGAACTTCTATATTCAACAGAGATCAATACATAAACCATCAACATTACATGTATTCAACATGTGGTCACTGTAGCATTGTGTTTTCTCATTAATTAACAATATTTTGTGGCCTCCCTGCATTGACTCTGAGGACCCCCTAGGGTCCCGGAGCCCCTGTTGAAGATCCCTTCCCTAGATTCTCTTTAGAGGTGACAATAACGGAAAATGAAGCACTAAAGATGACAATAACGATGATAATAATGTGTTGTGGGATATTGTGTTTATGAACAATACTTCATAACTGATTGTAACAGCAAATCCCCTGACATCCAACAGAGCTCTATTTCAACTCCGGTAACCATCACAGAATCAGGTCATAGTTTTGTTCTTATCTTTAGAAAAGAAGTTTGTGTTTTTCTCTTAAGGCTGATTTATTATGGTGTACCACAGGGTTCAATCCTAGGTCCCCTCATTCTCTGTTTACATGATGATATTATTTCCGTTTTCCTGATAATCTGTAGTTCAACATTAAATTAAAGTCCAGTATTTGTGGCTTCTGGTTTTTATCATAAATGTCAAATCAAAATGTTTCTGCTGGTTTTTAGCATAAATGTCATATCAATATGTTTCTAAAAATGATTAAGCCTGGAATTGAGATTTCATTTTCCTCCCAAAATTCTGTGAATCAAGTCAAATTAAACTTTATTAAGATATTTAGTGATGAAAATGATGTTGTTTCAACTTCTTTATCCTTCTTGTGTTTGTAAACCCTGAAAAGGTGATCCAAGCATTAAATCATCACATCTTATTTTATGTAATTCTTGTTTTAGAAGGATCAACAACAAAATGGTACAAAATATTGCCACCGGTCTGTTATGGCAGGAAGAAGCATAACAGAGAGGTGAAGATACAGATCTAAGAGGAGACGGAGAGACTCAGGGAGGAGCTGAGCTGTTACTGAACTATAGAAGAGAGGAACTTATATATTCAACAGAGTTCAATACACAAACCATCAACATTACCTTTATTCAACATGCTGTCACTGCAGCATTGCGTGTTTTCTATGATGTTTCTTTCCATTCTAAAAGGTATGTTAGATTATGGAGCTTGAAAACTTTTATTCTAATAACATCTGGATTTTAATCATGTATCATGCCTTTTATAACATGAAATAACAGAGTTATCTCTTCCTTTAGGTTTCAGCTGTGAAGATCTCACTCCAGTAGAGAAAGAAGAGAACAGTTTAGAAGGCAGCTCTGTTACTCTGTCCTACAGATACTTGGAATTATCAGTCAGTAATTATTTCTTTTGGTACCGACAATATCCAGGAAAACCACCAGAGTTCATCATATCCCACTCTGCATCGGGAGGAGTAGGAAATATTGTAATCCCTGGACTGGCGATTAATGTGGAGGGCAAACAAATCCATATGATCATCTCCTCAGCTAAGCTGTCTGACTCTGCTGTGTATTACTGTGCTCTGCAGCCCACAGTGACAGGAAACACCAAAACTCTGTACAAAAACCTTTGGAGCAAAGACAACACAATACTCCACAACATCCACTAGAGGGAGTCACACACTGTTAAACTTCAATATGATGTAGTCTAGAATCTCTTTACCATAGAAGTGTAACTAGGAGAAGTGAAAATACAGAGCTACGAGGAGATGGAGAGACTCAGGGAGGAGCTGAGCTGTTACTGAACTATAGAAGAGAGAGGAACTTCTATATTCAACAGAGTTCAATACACAAACCATCAACATTACCTTTATTCAACATGCTGTCACTGCAGCATTGTGTGTTTTCTCTGCTGTGTCTTTCCATCATCACAGGCAAGTTAGATTATGCAGCATGAACAAGTTTAATTCCAATAACATCTAAATTGCAATCATTCATTGAGTCTCATACAACATGAAATAACAGAGTTATCTCTTCCTTTAGGTATCAGCTGAACTCACTCCAGTCCAGAAAGAAGAGAACAGTTTAGAAGGCAGCTCTGTTACTCTGTCCTACAGATACTCCAAACAAGTAACTGGTACTGATTATTTCTTCTGGTATCGACGATATCATGGAAAACCACCAGAATTTCTCATCTCTCAATTTGGAACGCAAAATGCTGCAAACTCTCGACTGTCTGCTTCAGTGAGTGAGGGTAAAACCAAAATAGATCTGCAGATCTCCTCAGCTAAGCTGTCTGACTCTGCTGTGTACTACTGTGCTCTGCAGCCCACAGTGACAGGAAACACCAAAACTCTGTACAAAAACCTCTGGAGCAAAGACAACACAATACTCCAAAACGTCCACTAGATGCAGTCACACACTGTTACCGGCAATTTCCACTGGATGCGGAACGTCTGCGGAACGTCTCCAGAATGTCGACGGAGTCATTAGGTTTCCATTAAAGTCAATGTGTGTATTTCCACTGACTGCAGAACGTCTGCGTCCCTACTCCGTCCCAGTTCCGTCAGTCCTCAGCCCTCCGGAGCAGATACGCAGAGCTTCTATTTTTGACGGACGCCGGAGAGCTCCGCAGCAATTCAGCACAATTCAGATAGTGCGGGACAGGAAGTCGAGCACAGAAACAAAATAAAACATCCGGTTACTTTTCAAAATAAATACACCGTGCTCACGGCGGATCATATTTCCCTGCACTACACCTTGGAAACACAGCACAGAGTAGTTTCCCCTCTACTCCTCTGGATGGAAACAAACTGTTGTTGGTTTTGTGGTTCTGTTTATAGAAACTATAATCTATATAACTAATATATCGCGCAAACATACGTGAATTCGCGAGATCTCGTGGTCGGCTGGCCGCAGCCGTTACGCAACAAATCCGGACCTGGTGGGTATTGACGGACGGCGGAACACGCAGCCGTTCCGCAGCGGAGCCGGTCCGCAGACGTTCTGCATCCTGTGGAAATCCACGGTTAGACTTCAGGTAAATTACGAAGTGTTGAGAGATCTTCAACAGATGATGAAGAGGAAGGACCAATGATGTGAAGGCCCAGATCCATCAGAGTATCAATGCTCTTCCTCTCTCTCCTCCCCTCTCACTGCAGACATGAAACACTGGCTGACTAACATCCTGATTCTGACTCTCTGGCTAGGTAACTATTTAAACCTTGTTTAAACCTGTCACTGCAGCATTTTGTGTTTTATCTGATGTTTGTCATTATTCTAACAAGTTTGTTAGATTCTGCGTTGAGGAAAACTTTAATTTCAATATTTTATATATTGTTCAATTCAATCAATACGTTTTATAAAATCAAGGATAAGTCCCTCTGAAGATCCAGAATCTTCAGCTGTCGACTCTGCTCTGTACTACTGTGCTCTGCAGCCCAATGGAGGAGCCTCTCGCCTCAGCCTGTGGGAAGGAAGGGCTTGACATCAAGTCCAGCCCACATCCAATTCAGCCATTTTTTTTTTTTTCCCTAAGTCACTCCCCATACACTCGAACAGACCAAGACAGCCTGGTAGCGAAGCTGATATAGCCTTTTGTTTCACATTAGATGATAGAAACTGATCTAGGCTAAACACAAATAACATTTCATGCAACAACAGTGAAGTTTTCATGTGGTTACTGTAAATGGGCCTGTGTACTTTTTCATTCATTTGATTTTTGATTTTGAAACGAAAAGAGTGGTTCGGAAATAGCGTAAGACTGCTCGGGTGAAAGCCTTGTTTTCATGAACTTCTGGGGCTAGCTGCTAACTAGCTCGGAAGCTAACATCTGATGGAAGGCAGGTTGCTAATTAGCCAATGTTAAAAAGTATGGAAGTACTAGTTTCCCCTGCTTTCTATCAATATTCCTTAGTACTTGGTGCATTTTGCTAACATGCTCCTAGACATGTAAATGAACTGTTTGCGTGCTAGCTAAGTCAACGGTCAACACCTTTTATATTGTAACGTGAAAGCTCAGGGTGCGTTAGCTTCAGCTAAACCACAGCAGCAACTTGCACTGCCCCGTTAAAATGCAACTTCAACCCTCGGATATAACGGTAATCATGTAGTGATTGTACTGTATAGACATCTGTATGTGTGGTTGATCTTTTGAAATACTTAGATTATATTAGGTGTGTTACTGTGCAGGTAATATCCGAGGAGCATCTCACATGATTGTGAATTCTACTGAACCAGACTGAGAGACCATTTAAAGACTCAGGAACCCTTTGCAGGTGTTTTGGATTAATTAGCTGATTAGAGTGGGACACTTTGAGCCTAAAATATCGAACGTTTTCACAATATTTTAATTTTCTGAGGGTTTTCATAAACTGTAAGCCATAGTCATCAAAATTATAACAAATACAGACTTGAAATATCTCGCTTTGCATGTAATAAGTCTATATAATTAGTTTTACCTTTTAAGTTGAATTACTGAAATAAATTAACTTTTGCACAATATTCTAATTTTTCGAGTTTCACCTGTATGCTTCTGGTTCACCTGTTAATTGTTAAAGCAAAATCGCCCCTTTGTACATTTGGTTGTGACTGAATTCTTGCTGTTAATATGAAAGTCCATAAGGAAACAACACACCATTCTACTTTTGAGGGCTAAATTAAATGAAATATGGCTCGTTTTCCGTTTGAACACATTGTCATCAATATTAACAGGCTTTAAAATGACCCATATTTCAAATTTGGATATCGTTCCAAAATCGGAACTCTAATGAATGAAAAAGTGCACGGGCCCAATTACAGTACATGAAAACTTTACTGTTGTTGCATGAAATGTGGTTTGTGTTTAGCCTACATCATCAGTTTCTATTATCTATTTTTTTTGTCTTCAAAAAACTTTATTATTCAAGTACAGATACATAAACACATTGAAAACATTAAATGCATACATACATACACGAAAAAGGGGCGCATGAAATTTACATTAAAGAGGTGCAATGCATTGTATATGGTCAGAGTCCAGATGGCTTTCTTATTTGTCAGTCCTTTTAAAGTTTCAAAATAAAATGTCATGTCATTTTTAAATTGGTGAATATTCGGTTTTCTTTCAGAGCATTTACATTTATGGATATAACATTTTCCAAATAAAGTTAAAAGATTCAAAATGAAAACATGGCATTAATCCAAATAATTTCCTTCATAGTAAAAAATGCTACCAGGATGTGTTGGAGCGTTCGAGCGTATGGGGAGTGACGTAAGCAAAGAAAAATGGCTGACTTGGATGTGGGCGGGGTTCGATGTCAAGGCTGCAGCGAGATGCACTTGCACGGCGCAGCCACAATGTCCACCAGATGGAGCCACACACTGTTAAACTTCAATATTTTTCATGACTTAGTCTAGAATCACATCTTAGGAGTTTTACTAGGAAAAGTGAAAATACAGAGCTACGAGGAGACAGAGAGACTCAGGGAGGAGCTGAGCTGTTACTGAACTATAGAAGAGAGAGGAACTTCTATATTCAACAGAGATCAATACACAAACCATCAACATTACCTTTATTCAACATGCTGTCACTGCAGCATTGTGTGTTTCCTCTTCTTTTTCTAGTTATTTTAAAAGGTTTGTTAGATTCTATGTTAAGGAAAAGTTTGACTTCAATGTTTCCTGAATGTAGAACATTTCTCAAGGCTTTTACAACATAAAACCTGAAATAACAGAGTTATCTCTTCCTTTAGGTGTCAGCTGTGAAGAACTCACTCCAGTCGAGAAAGAAGAGAACAGTTTAGAAGGCAGCTCTGTTACTCTGTCCTACAGATACTCCAAACAAGTAACTGGTGGTGATGAGTTTTACTGGTATCGACAATATCCAGGAAAATCACCAGAGTTCATCATCTCTCATTTAGGAACAGGAGGAACATTGAAAAATCCAATCCCTGGACTGACGATTGAAGTGGAGGACAAAAGAATCCATATGAATATCTCCACTGCTGAAGTGTCTGACTCTGCTGTGTACTACTGTGCTGTGAAGCCCACAGTGACAGGAAACACGAAAACTCTGTACAAAAACCTTTGATGCAAAGACAACACAATACTCTACAACATCCACCAGAGGGAGTCACACACTGTTCAGGACAATCATAATTGTTGAGAGATCTTCAACAGATGATAAAGAGGAAGGACCAATGATGTGAAGGCCCAGATCCATCAGAGTATCAATGCTCTTCCTCTCTCTCCTCCCCTCTCACTGCAGACATGAAACACTGGCTGACTAACATCCTGATTCTGACTCTCTGGCTAGGTAACTATTTAAAATACTGATTGTTTTTCTTTATTCAATCATCTGTATTACTTAATCTCTTCCTCTGCATGCTCTCTTCTTCCCCAGAGTGTAAAGGAGAAGACAGAGTGATCCAGCCAACAGGAGATGTCATTACTACTGAAGGAGAGACAGTTACTCTTGACTGTACATTCGAGACCAGTGACCGAAATCCCTATTTGTTCTGGTACAAACAAGAAGTCAATAAATTCCCAAAGTACATGCTGAAGCGTTACTTAAACTCAAAAGAAAATGCTCCAGAGTTCCAGAAGGACAGATTTGATGCTACACTGAACAAGACATCAGTTCCACTGAAGATCCAGAAGCTTCAGCTGTCTGACTCTGCTGTGTACTACTGTGCTCTGCAGCCCACAGTGACAGGAAACACCAAAACTCTGTACAAAAACCTTTGGAGCAAAGACAACACAATACTCCACAACATCCACTAGAGGGAGTCACACACTGTTATACTTCAGTTGAATTACAAATTCTTGAGAGATCCCCAACAGATGGTAAAGAGGAAGGACCATTGATGTGAAGGCCGAGACTGACTAACATCCTGATTCTGACTCTCTGGCTAGGTAACTATTTAAAATACTAATTGTTGTTCTTTAGTCAATCATTTATATTCATTCATCTTTCCATCTGCATGTTCTCTTCTTCCCCAGAGTGTAAAGGAGAAGACAGAGTGATCCAGCCAACAGGAGATGTCATTACTACTGAAGGAGAGACAGTTACTCTTGACTGTACATTTGAGACAACTTTGACTCCCACTTTGTTCTGGTACAAACAAAATGAAAATGGTGTCCCAGAGAGGTCCATGGTCAGTGTATATTTTGGTCATTCGATTTTCATTTCATAAACAGTATTAAAAAACAAAAAAACGAGTGGTTATTTGATTTTCGTTTTAAAATAAAAAATTTGAAATTGAAATACAAGGTGTTTTTCCTTTTCATGGTCAAAAGTGGATGGGTGAAATTTAAAATATGCTTTTATTTTCATTTTCTATTTCATATAACAAAAAATAAAATCACTCAACAATAGAAACTAAAAAAGCCTGTTATTTTCATATTCAGAGACCGGATGTTGTCATTTCCACGGCAACAGCGCCAGTGTTGCTTTCAACCCAGGCTAAAATTACTTTGGAAACCTAACCTAACTCTTGATAATGCTTGGAGGGACTTTTATTTCATAATGTCACATTTCTTTATTACCCTCTCTCCCTGCCTCCCTCTGTCTCTCTGTCTCTACCCGCAGCAGACAACTTCGCCTGAAGAGAGTCAAACCAGCTGAGGACTTTCAGTTCACAGCTGTAACGTTACTGTTACATTAACGTTACCGTTACAGCGCCAAAGTCTGGTCCCAGCAAACTTTCTGTTGCTGCTGTTAAGCTTCCTGATCTGGCAGAAACTCACCGGCGGTTCGGGATCAGATCATGGGGATCAGACCTCTAGTGCTGGGTCTAATGTTATAATGTTCGCTGCTGCCGCTGCAGCTAGCTAGCCACCAGCCCTATGACCTGGGTCCCCGGTTCGCTCTATGTTCGCTCCCCCGGTGCTGACTGACTCTGGTCCGTCTGCAGAGCTAGCGTTACCCGCTCTAGCTAAGATGGGAATCAGACGTATCTGCCGCACTCGTGTTTTATTCATATTTTCTTTTGTTTGCAGATAGTGATATGCTTTGATGCACTGATGTCAGGCAGGCTTGCTAGTTGCTTTTAGTCTGACTCTGTGAGATAACCAAACTTCCTTTGAATGTAACGTGCTAATAAATAGACGGAAATAAATAAAAGTACCCTAAAATAAATAAAAGTAAAACATATAGGCTATTGAACTATAATGACTAATGCGTTTATATGTATTGTATATATATTTTTTTTATTTCTGTTTTCTAGTGATTTCATTTTTTGTTATATGAAATAGAAAATAAAAATCGAAGCATGTTTTAAATTTTCACATTCCCTTTTGACAATGAAAAGGAAAAACTTTTTAAACCGAAAATCAAATAACCATTCGTTTTTTTGTTTTGTAATACCTGACCAAAACATACACTGACGGTCCGTGTACGGTCCGTGTACTTTTTCGTTCATTCGATTTTCATTTCATAAACAGGTATTAAAAATCAAAAAACGAATGTTTTTTTGATTTTCGTTTTAAAATACAAGATTTGAAATTGAAATACAAGGCATTTTTTCCTTTTCATGGTCAAAAGGGGATGGGAGAAATTTAAAATATACTTTGATTTTCATTTTCTATTTCATATAACAAAAAATAAAATCACTCAACAATAGAAACTAAAAAAGCCTGTTATTTTCATATTCATATTCATATTACCATATTTGCTTTAACTCAGGCTGCAGGGGACATTCTAAAACGCTTAACATGATAAAAAAACACTTAATCATCACCATATTTCTCATGGCCCTATCTTGTCATGAACACTAGCCTGTCAAAAAAACTAAACTGAAATTCAACGATTATAGAAGTTCTCTCACGTTAACGTTTTCTTCTTCATTGGCGCCTATGGCGAGGAAGAAGCTTATGTGGTTTAATGTACCTAAACAATGATCAATGATTACCAAATTTCTATCTCATATTGCTCCTCATAACTCCTGAAAACTGACAAAAAAAATCTAACCCAAAATCCAATTATTATGGACATTAGCTGACATTAAGCGTTTCTGCTTCATTAAGGGATATTGTAAGGAAGAAGCTTAACGTGGTTTAATGTACCTAAACAACGATCAATGATTACCAAATTTCTATCTCATATTGCTCCTCATAACCATTGAAAACTGTCAAAAAATCTAACCCAAAGTCCACTTATTATGGACGTTATCTGACTGATGACTGACTGATATCTGATTGATCATTGTTTAGGTAGATTAAACCATGTTAAGCTTTTTCACGTTAAGCGTTTTAGAATGTCCCGGCTACAGTTGAGGGAAACTGTAGCCTATAACTTCCTGAGCGACCGATCATCCATTTTTTGCCCCCCTTTACATAAATATACATAAATATGGCTATGAAATAGATAATGAAATACATAAATGAGGCAATACATATGAACATACGCATTAGTCATTATAGTTCAATAGCCTAAATACATATGTTTTACTTTTATTTATTTCAGGGGACTTTTATTTATTCCGTCTATTTATATGCAGGAAGTTTTTGTTATCTCACAGACTTTGACTAAAAACAACTAGCAAGCCTGCCTGACATCAGTGCATCATAGCATATCACTATCTGCAAACAAAAGAAAATATGACTAAAACACGAGTGCGGCAGATTCCCAGCTCAGCTAGAGCCCAGCTCTGCAGACGGACCAGAGTCAGTCAGCAGCGGGGAGCGAACCGCGGGGACCGAGGTCACAGGGCTGGAGGCTAGCTGCTAGCTAGCTGCAGCAGCTAATATTACAATATTAGACCCAGCACCGGAGGTCTGATCCCCATGATCTGACCCCGAACCACCGGTGACTCTCTGCCAGATCAGCAAGCAACAGAAAGTTTGCTGGGATTGGTAATGGTGGCGTAACGGTAACGTTACAGCTGTGAACTGAAATTCTATTTCCTCAGCTGGTTCGGCTCTCTTGCGGCGAAGTTGTCTGCGGCAGGTAAAGACAGAGAGTCAGAGGAGAGAGGGTAATAAATTAATGTGACATTATGAAAAAATAAAAAAAACGAGAAAACAACTCCTTTTTCCGTTTTTCCGTCTTTTTAGAAAAACGAAAAAACAAAATTATGATTTGATTTTTGGTTTTCCCGTTCTTGCACAGAAATCAGAAAAACCTCTTGATATTCTGATTTTTCCCTGTGGGTGGTGCTAAATCTGATTGGCAGGATATGCATTCATTGTTTTTCAAATCAAGAGTTTACCCACTCTGTATTTGTTAGCCTGTAAAATTCATAGTCTATATGTAAAATTAATAGTCTATATGTAAAATTAATAGTCTATATGCATGCTTTTTGTCACCCAATTATTTGGCTTAACTCACTGAAAAAATCTATTGAAATAGCCTAAATGTAAACATGTTCACGCATTGACAGACAAAAGGCACGATCTGTTTTTGTAGGAGAGGGGAAGACCCATCTCATCGTTTAATCCTGTTGTGTTCAAAGTCATGTTAAACCATTTTTTGTTCCCAGTCAAAAATAGATAGATAGATAGATAGATAGATAGATAGATAGATAGATAGATAGATAGATAGATAGATAGATAGATACGTTATTGATTCTTTTTCTGCTCTCAGCGATGGCGGTCGCTTTTCTTCTCCCTCTCCCTCCCAGGCCTACCCTGCTTGCTATCTTGTCTCGTCTTGTCTGTTGTTAACTTTTAGAGACTCTCCCTGCAAGGCTCTGGCTCTAAAAATACCCAAAATCATGGAATTGATTAACTGGTCTCAGCGCAATTGACACTGTATTCTCGAGGAGGAGCACTGGTTCGGGTGAGCCAGCATGTCCTGACGGGACGTTTGCTGCGGGGTATACGATGGACGGCTGGGAGAAATGGCGTGTCGTGTGTCTCTCTGCTCTTTCCGTGGAGGACGTTGAGGATATCTACCTATTCGGAACCATGATAACTGGACTGCTGCTGATTGGAGGATGTTTCGCCCTGGTTTATCGAGAAATTAAAAAGACTTTGGTAGCTGTCCAAAGCCCAAGGAAGCTGCCTGGCCTGACTGAAGCTGTTGAGAAAGCGATTATCAGTGCGCAAACTGGGACTATTAATCGCGTGATGGAATACAACATGGTAATGACCCGCGGCTTGGATACCATCATGAAGAAGGTCACTGATTTGGAAAGAAAAATTGACCAGTTGAACAGTTGTGCAGTTGGAAAATAGAATGAATGTCTAAATTAGAGCAGCCATTTGTTTAGACAAAACAAATTTAATCTTTCGGCTCCCTTATCCTGAACGGCCTTGCCAAGGCCGTTTCTTGGAACAAACAGTCACCCTGTTGGGGCTCTGCAAGCGAGACTCTCTTGGTTCCTCCCCCGTCTTCCCCACTGCCTGCTGATTGTCGTATCGGTTCTGGACTGTTCAAGGGTGTCTCCACGGCAACATGCTGTGTTATCGCTATAACATTCTGTGGACTGAGACACTAGTGGGGCTGCCGGGCTGTGCGTTTCTCAGCAGGCCAAACCCCCGCCCCCCCGCCCTACCCTACAGTCCCACGCCTTCGCCGCTAAATGTGCAACTTTACATTTATGTTATGTTATGTTATGTTATGTTATGTTCAGCAGTGCAAATGTACTGTTTGCGTGCTTACGTGCTGAGGTGTTTTTTCCTGTTCCCACACTGTTCTTATCTTTATGAGGATAGTCTGAGAGTTGCTTTTTTTCCCCTCTCCTCTCCTTCATGTCATGCTGTATCTGTCGCTGCTATGTTATGTTATGTATGTGATTATTATTATTATTCAGTCAACTAATAAGCAAAATACCAGTGCAGCAGTGCAAATGTACTGTTTGCGTGCTTTAACACTAGAACAGCCATGACGGTCATTTTGACCGTTTTGAAATGTATATGTGTAATAACTTTGCTGAATAAAAAAATACAATCCTGCTGCTGCCTGACTTTTCCTAAAATAGTCTGTATTTTAATTTAAAATTGTTTTTATATACATTACACAAAAGGCAAAGAAAATACAGTCACTTTTACCTATTTCGGCCATACACGGTCATATTGACCGCTCGGATTTTCGCGGTATTGTTTTTAATTTTTCGTGCGGTTGAAGATGCATCTCGGTTGCTTAGTAACCACCATAGTCTCTGTCAGAGAAATGTGACTAGCGGTCTCAAGTAACAAGTGTGGGCATCACCGATGGGCCGAAGGCAAAGCCAGAGTCGGTAACGTAGGCTACTACGGCGTGGAGGCACTCTGTTCTGAATCAGAAGGTAAACACCGGGCTTTGACTAAAAGCAACTAGCAAGCCTGCCTGACATCAGTGCATCATAGCATATCACTATCTGCAAACAAAAGAAAATATGACTAAAACACGAGTGCGGCAGATTCCCAGCTCAGCTAGAGCGGGTATCGCCAGCTCTGCAGACGGACCAGAGTCAGTCAGCAGCGGGGAGCGAACCGCGGGGACCGAGGTCACAGGGCTGGAGGCTAGCTGCTAGCTAGCTGCAGCAGCTAATATTACAATATTAGACCCAGCACCGGAGGTCTGATCCCCATGATCTGACCCCGAACCACCGGTGACTCTCTGCCAGATCAGCAAGCAACAGAAAGTTTGCTGGGATTGGTAATGGTGGCGTAACGGTAACGTTACAGCTGTGAACTGAAATTCTATTTCCTCAGCTGGTTCGGCTCTCTTGCGGCGAAGTTGTCTGCGGCAGGTAAAGACAGAGAGTCAGAGGAGAGAGGGTAATAAATTAATGTGACATTATGAAAAAATAAAAAAAACGAGAAAACAACTCCTTTTTCCGTTTTTCCGTCTTTTTAGAAAAACGAAAAAACAAAATTATGATTTGATTTTTGGTTTTCCCGTTCTTGCACGGAAATCAGAAAAAACACTTGATATTCCGATGTTCCCCTGTGGGTGGTGCTAAATCTGATTGGCAGGATATGCATTCATTGTTTTTCAAATCAAGAGTTTACCCACTCTGTATTTGTTAGCCTGTAAAATTCATAGTCTATATGTAAAATTAATAGTCTATATGTAAAATTAATAGTCTATATGCATGCTTTTTGTCACCCAATTATTTGGCTTAACTCACTGAAAAAATCTATTGAAATAGCCTAAATGTAAACATGTTCACGCATTGACAGACAAAAGGCACGATCTGTTTTTGTAGGAGAGGGGAAGACCCATCTCATCGTTTAATCCTGTTGTGTTCAAAGTCATGTTAAACCATTTTTTGTTCCCAGTCAAAAATAGATAGATAGATAGATAGATAGATAGATAGATAGATAGATAGATAGATAGATAGATAGATAGATACGTTATTGATTCTTTTTCTGCTCTCAGCGAAGGCGGTCGCTTTTCTTCTCCCTCTCCCTCCCAGGCCTACCCTGCTTGCTATCTTGTCTCGTCTTGTCTGTTGTTAACTTTTAGAGACTCTCCCTGCAAGGCTCTGGCTCTAAAAATACCCAAAATCATGGAATTGATTAACTGGTCTCAGCGCAATAGACACTGTATTCTCGAGGAGGAGCACTGGTACGGGTGAGCCAGCATGTTTGCTGCGGGGTATACGATGGACGGCTGGGAGAAATGGCGTGTCGTGTCTCTCTGCTCTTTCCGTGGAGGACGTTGAGGATATCTACCTATTCGGAACCATGATAACTGGACTGCTGCTGATTGGAGGATGCTTCACCCTGCATGGTTTATCGAGAAATTAAAAAGACTTTGGTAGCTGTCCAAAGCCCAAGGAAGCTGCCTGGCCTGACTGAAGCTGTTGAGAAAGCGATTATCAGTGCGCAAACTGGGACTATTAATCGCGTGATGGAATACAACATGGTAATGACCCACGGCTTGGATACCATCATGAGGAAGGTCATGGATTTGGAAAGAAAAATTGACCAGTTGAACAGTTGTGCAGTTGGAAAATAGAATGAATGTCTAAATTAGAGCAGCCATTTGTTTAGACAAAACAAATTTAATCTTTCGGCTCCCTTATCCTGAACGGCCTTGCCAAGGCCGTTTCTTGGAACAAACAGTCACCCTGTTGGGGCTCTGCAAGCGAGATGCTCTTGGTTCCTCCCCCGTCTTCCCTACTGCCTGCTGATTGTCGTATCGGTTCTGGACTGTTCAAGGGTGTCTCCACGGCAACGTGCTGTGTCACCACGGCAACGTGCTGTGTTATCGCTATAACATTCTGTGGACTGAGACACTAGTGGGGCTGCCGGGCTGTGCGTTTCTCAGCAGGCCAAACCCCCGCCCCCCCGCCCTACCCTATCTCCAGTCCCACGCCTTCGCCGCTAAATGTGCAACTTTACATTTATGTTATGTTATGTTATGTTATGTTATGTTCAGCAGTGCAAATGTACTGTTTGTGTGCTTACGTGCTGAGGTGTTTTTTTCCTGTTCCCACACTGTTCTTATCTTTATGAGGATAGTCTGAGAGTTGCTTTTTTTCCCCTCTCCTCTCCTTCATGTCATGCTGTATCTGTCGCTGCTATGTTATGTTATGTATGTGATTATTATTATTATTCAGTCAACTAATAAGCAAAATACCAGTGCAGCAGTGCAAATGTATTGTTTGCGTGCTTTAACACTAGAACAGCCATGACGGTCATTTTGACCATTTTGAAATTTATATGTGTAATAACTTTGCTGAATAAAAAAATACAATCCTGCTGCTGCCTGACTTTTCCTAAAATAGTCTGTATTTTAATTTAAAATTGTTTTTATATACATTACACAAAAGGCAAAGAAAATACAGTCACTTTTACCTATTTCGGCCATACACGGTCATATTGACCGCTCGGATTTTCACGGTATTGTTTTTGATTTTTCGTGCGGTTGAAGATGCATCTCGGTTGCTTAGTAACCACCATAGTCTCTGTCAGAGAAATGTGACTAGCGGTCTCAAGTAACAAGTGTGGGCATCACCGATGGGCCGAAGGCAAAGCCAGAGTCGGTAACGTAGGCTACTACGGCGTGGAGGCACTCTGTTCTGAATCAGAAGGCAAACACCGGGCGCTCGCTCTGTGAAAGGCGCGGAACACGTAGATGGCTGGTAGCTGTCTACGTGTTCATATAACTTTATACATCCTCGAACTGGCTGAAATCATTACACACATCCTCTCCAAAGAGTGCACCAGCAGTAAAATTGTCCAGAGGAAGTTCATGCAGCAACTGGCCAAGGAGCTGAGAGCGGAGTTTATGGAGGAAAAAAGGGCCGCGGCTCACGGTCAGGATTATGTTATAGCTAAATGTTCAAATAAGATACTTAGAATTGTTATTTGGCTGTTATGAGTTAAGTTGAATGAATTTCCACACCATATTTTTCGGGATATGAATGTATGAAATAATTACGGTTTACTATGCCATGATATGAATTATTGAAACACATATTACTACTCAAATGTATAAATAAACTCGTAAAAATGTACATTTCGGTGTTATTACGTTTTTCTAAGGATATCCTAACACAATACATAATGCAATATCGCAATTAGGTATTTATCATGAGAGATTATAGAGTTTGGAATCTGGCGGTCAAAATGACCACTTACAGCAGTTCTAGTAGTTATGAAATTCTGGCACTTCTAGTGTTAAATGTGCAACTGTACATTTATGTTTGTCCCTGCGAGAGTTGTTTTAAATGTTTTGGATTGAATGTAAAGCGCTTTGAGCTATTATTATTATTATTATTATTATTGTTATTGATCCCCAAGTGGATATTCAAGGTCCCAATAGCTTAAGACATCACACACAACATACACATTCATCATAAACAGGATCATAAAAAATAAAAAAAAAGCAAATCCACATGAATAGCATGGCCAATAAAAGAAAAAATACTAAATACTAAATAAATTAAAAAATAATAATACTAAATAAATAAAAAAATAAAAAAATCCAATAGAAAATCCACATGAATGTACTAAGGGATGTATAAGCATGAGACGCTTGCAGTGACAGGGCAGAGACTGACCCTGTGATTCAATATAAGATTGTGTGTCATGGTGGTAGTGCAAATAGGTCCAATAGTGCAAGGATAAAGTCTAGAGACCAGCATTAAATATGGACAATATAAGAGATCAAAAGTCAATATTAGAGGTTTGAAGTGATAGTGTTACAGCCATTGTTCAAGTATTAAGTTATGTTAGACCTCAGTCCAGGCTGGCGGGTGGAGGGAGGGAGGGATTGTACATATATGGGCTAATATAGCCAGTTAACAGTGTAAACAGTGTAAACAGTGTAAACAGTATACTGTGGGCCAGTGTACAGTCAGTACATAACTGTTATTATAGGAGGTAGTGGAAGTGGTGGAGAGGGAGGAGAGGCAGACAGACTATGCAGAGAAGTCTCTCTCTCCTCCTCTCTTTAGTGAAGCATTGTAGAGTTGTATGGCCCTGGGGACAAATTACTCTCTCAGTCTGTCATGACTGACAAAATGACCGTTCCATTAATACTCATCATACAAATTTAAATAATACATTAAGTCTTTGTTTTAGGTGTTTTTATTAACTTAAATTCTTATGAATAATACTTTTTTTTGTCTATTTGTTATTTATGGTCTGTATGCCTCATTGATCTGAGCTTATACATCTTGAATTTAATCGAGTACTAAAAAACATAAATGCTGGATTATTTTGACGATAATAAATAATCAGATGAAACATAGTATACTGTTTATCACAGATTACTTTGGGCCAAAGTTACCAAGGACATTTTTAAGAAACCATTTAAAAATGTATACATTCACATAAAGTAACACCTGTTTGGGTCAAAAGTAAGAGATTTTCTCTTTCACTTTGGAAAAAGAGAGAGACTCTGAGAAAAGGTTAGAGTAGTAGGCGTGAAAAAAGCAGGGAAATATTTAAAAAATATTAAAAATAATAAAATGATCTATGGAAAGGAGTGCCATGTCTTTTTGGTACATGATAAAGTATCTGCATTCAGGAAAAAGTTGGACTGTGTTGGGCTCGCGTGGAACAGGGCTCAGTCCCTGAGTGATTTGTACCACGCATGCGTTGAAACACTTGACGACCAACAGCGACCAAACATCACAACTTTTTTTTTTGTATTAAATCTTTATTATACAATAGTCATAGAAACAATCAAGACTAATAACCATAGACTGTATATTATTAATGCGATGAAGTGTAAAAGTACATAAGTGTCCTTTCGAAGACGGGATGACAGCTCTTCCAGCCACCGCTGCTGTATACCACTATAGTAGCTACATGCTAACGGCAGTAAACACTATAGTAGCTACATGCTAACGGCAGTAAACATGTCATCTTAGCTGCCACTGTTGTTAAATTCTCCCCAATTCCAGGTCACATTCCTGCTGAAACATGTCTGATTGTGTAGTGTTTGGTTCAGAGCCCATTATCTGCGATTTTTGACCTTAGAAAGTGCTGCTTCGTTCCACTACAATCTAACGTTAGCATACTCTATTATAACTATTATGTAGCTGTATGCTAACGCGACATAGTGGAGTATATATAGCTATATGTGTATGTAGATATAGCAGGACTAAAGTACTATCTATTTTTGACTGGGAACAAAAAATGGATGTTAAACCATTTTTTGTTCCCAGTCAAAAATAGATAGTTTGAACACAACAAGATAGACTTGGTTGGATTGGATAGACTTTGAACACAACAGGATTAAACGATGAGATGGGTCTTCCCCTCTCCTACAAAAATAGATCGTGCCTTTTGTCTGTCAATGCGTGAACATGTTTACATTTAGGCTATTTCAATAGATTTTTTCAGTGAATTAAGCAAATAATTGTGTGACAAAAAGCATGCATATAGACTATTAATTTTACATATAGACTATTAATTTTACAGGCTAACAAATACAGTGTGGGTAAACTCTTAATTTGAAAAACAATGAATGCATATCCTGCCAATCAGAATTAGCACCACCCACAGAGGAAAATCAGAATATCAAGTGGTTTTTCTGATTTCTGTGCAAGAATGGGAAAACCAAAAATCAAGTCATAATTTTGTTTTTTCGTTTTCATATGTGAAAACAAAAACAAATGATCGGATGATACACAGACCTTCCACAACTTCCATTAGAGGGAGTCACACACTGTTAAACTTCAATATTTTTAATGATTTAGTCTAGAATCACATCTTAGAAGTGTAACTGAGAGAAGTGAAAATGTAGAGCTACGAGTCGACGGAGAGACTCACCAAAAAACACCAAAACTCTGTACAAAAACCTTTGGAGCAAAGACAACACAGGAGCTAAGCTGTTACTGAACTATAGAAGAGAGAGGAACTAGAGTTCAACACACAAACCATCAACATTACCTTTATTCAACATGCTGTCACTGCAGCATTGTGTGTTTTCTCTGATGTTCATGGTCATCCTCACAGGTACGTTAGATTATGAAGCATGAAAACATTGAATCCTAATAACATCTGATTGTGAATCAAGTCTTTTGCAACATGAATGAACGGAGTGATCTCCTCCTTTAGGTATCAGCTGTGAAGAACTCACTCCAGTAGAGAAAGAAGAGAACAGTTTAGAAGGCAGCTCTGTTACTCTGTCCTACAGATACTTGGAATTGTCATCTAGTGATTATTTCTTCTGGTACTGACAATATCTAGGAAAACCACCAGAGTTCATCATCCCCCACTCTACTTCAGGAAAACTGTTTTTTGGAGAAGTAAATCATGTAATCCCTGGACTGAAGTGGTATTCAAACCGCAGCTTCATATCAGATGGATTCTGATTATTCCAGTTTTATCAGAGTCCCTGTGGTTACAGCTGCTAATGTAACACTGTGGGAGGATTCACATGAGCAGCAAATCCACATCAATGACAAACCAACTGTATGATGGTTCAAACACAAGACACCATGACACCATGGGTTTTGTGTTTAAAGTTTTGAGAATATGGGTGAAGGTTTTTGATGTCAAGCCCCGCCTTCCTGCAGGCTGCAGCGAGATGCTCCTCCTTTTTTCTACACTGTTGTACTGAACTTTGTACCTCCACTAGAGGGCGACATTATCTAGTAGGAGGTGGACTACTTCTGCACTGTGTTCAACCATTCAGTCAATAATAAGTGCTGCTGTGAAGAGAACAATTCTCAGACTGAATGTTGAACATCAGCTAGTTTCTCCTGTTGATTTAAACCTTGTTGTAGAGATGGAACATTGGCTGTGGATTATTCTTGCTGCTCTTTTCTTTGGTAAGATAAAAAGAACATCAAGTTTCTTCTCTCACCACTTTTGACACTGACAACCAAGCAAAACCGCTAATTTTTGTTATCTTCTAATACCTTCTTAATAACTCTTTATTTGGTATAATCTGAAATCAGACACCAGTCAGTGAAAATCTGTGTCTGAATCTCTGGTTCGGTAACTATTTAAACCTAATGATTGTTCTCGTTAGATCAATCATCTTTATTGATTCATCTCTATCTTTGCATGTTCTCTTCTTCCCCAGAGTGTAAAGGAGAAGACAGAGTGATCCAGCCAACAGGAGATGTCATTACTACTGAAGGAGAGACAGTTACTCTTGGCTGTACATTTGAGACAATTTATTCAAACCCCACTTTGTTCTGGTACAAACAAAAAGAAAATGATTTCCCAAAGTACATGTTGAAGCATTACTCAAACACAAAAGATAATGCTCCAGATTTCCAGAAAGAAAAATTTGATTCTACAATCAACAAGACATCAGTTCCTCTGAAGATCCAGAAGCTTCAGCTGTCTGACTCTGCTGTGTACTACTGTGCTCTGAGGCCCACAGTGACAGGAAACACCAAAACTCTGTACAAAAACCTTTGGAGCAAAGACAACACAATACTCCACAACGTCCACTAGAGGGAGTCACACACTGTTACACTTTTTCATGATGTAGGTTTGTAAGAAGTGTACCAGAGAGAATATATTTACAGAGAGACTCAGGGAGGAGCTGAGCTGTCACTGAACTATAGAAGAGAGAGGAACTTCTATATTCAACAGAGTTCAATACTCAAACCATCAACATTACATTTATTCAACATGCTGTCACTGCAGCATTGTCTGTTTTCTCTGCATTTTCTTTCCATTCTGACAGGTATGTTAGACTATGCAGCTTGAAAAAAATGAATCCTGATAACATCTGATTGTGAATAAGTCTTTTAAAACATTATATAAAAGTTATCTCTTCCTTTAGGTGTCAGCTGTGAAGAACTCAATCCAGTCAAAAATGAAGTGAACAGCTTGGAAGGCAGCTCTGTTATTCTGTCCTACAGATACACCAAACAAGCAGCTGGTAGTGATGAGTTTTACTGGTATCGACAATATCCAGGAAAAACACCAGAGTTCATCATATTCATCTCAGGGATGAACTTTACAAAAAAAGCAGAATCTCTGACATTGGACACAAGGTTCTCTACGAAACTGTCTGAAGAAAAGCATCGTGTGGATCTTCAGATCTCCTCTGCTGCAGTGACAGACTCTGCTCTGTACTACTGTGCTGTGAGGCCCACAGTGACAGCAAACCCACAGTCTCTGTACAAAAACACAAGCTGACACACTGACAAGCTGCTGGAAGACTTTTTTCTACACTGTTGTACTGAACTTTGTACCTCCACTAGAGGGCGACATTATCAAGTAGGAGGTGCACTACTTCTGCACTGTGTTCAACCATTCAGTCAATAATAAGTGCTGCTGTGAAGAGAACAATTCTCAGACTGAATGTTGAACATCAGCTAGTTTCTCCTGTTGATTTAAACCTTGTTGTAGAGATGGAACATTGGCTGTGGATTATTCTTGCTGCTCTTTTCTTTGGTAAGATACAAAGAACAACATGGTTTTATTATTTTCTAAAGATTTATATAAACTGCATTTTAGAGCTGAAATCTCTGAACAGTTGAACTGTTTCTGTCCAGAGTAACAATATACAGTTGACATTTTTCACTGTCTTCTCCTCTCAGCCTCATGAACAATGTTAGTCTAATGACTTCATTTTCTCTACTTTTTTTCAGGATTAATAGCTGGATACAAAATCTATCCTGTAAGGAATGCAGTCAGTAAAAGAGAAGGAGAATCTGTCTCACTCAGATGTGTATATGAGACAACGATCAACTCTCCTACACTTCACTGGTACAGACATCATTCAGACCTTCAGGCACCTCAGTTTATACTCTGGAAAGGAGCTAGAGGAGCTAGTAGTGATGAATATATCCCAGATAAGATAAGATATGAATCCATAACATCAGAAAACTCAACTGAACTGACCATAAATACACTAACCCTGGCAGACACAGGTCTCTACTACTGTGCTCTAGAAACACAGTGAAACAAAGTGTAGAAGAGGCTGTACAAAAACCTGAACACAGATATCTGACTACTCTTCAAAGAGGAGGGAAGTGGTATTCAAACCACAGCTTCATATCAGATGGATTCTGATATTTCCAGTTTAAACAGAGTCCCTGTGGTTCCAGCTGCTAGTGTGACAGAGTGTGTGTGACGTCACCCATTGGTTTGTGCAGAGCTGCTCGGAGTCGTTAAGTTTGCCTTCATGGGCGCTGCCATCTTGGTTGCATTAAAAACGGATGTGAGGATTTTTAGTAGCCGTCGCTGCTACGTTACCTGGATCGTTGGTCTGATTGGTTGAAGGACTATCCAATTGCGCCCAGAGGCATTTGAGCGGCGTCCGTTGGTGACGCCCCTTTGGAAATGGATTGTGAATGAAGATTTCCCAGACTCACTCTCAGTTACCACTGAGAATATATATATACAATAACAGATGTGTAGAGAGGAGCTTCTTCTTTTATTTAAATACAAACACACCTCTTATTTTTTCTCTGGACAATGAGCTGTTCTATTCACACATAGGCTCAATCGGATATTACACAGACTTAAGCTAAAGAGCGTTTAATGTCTGGTCCAACTGAGTCAGACATTTACGTTCTCACATGCAGCTTCTCTGGGTAATGTAAGAGACGTTGTGTTAAAGGGGCTCAGGAGTCACCTAGTTTTATTCACAGTGGAAGGATTTGGAGTTGTTTGAAGGCAACTTTTGATGTAGCTGGGGTGAGTACTAGAGGTCAACCGATATGGTTTTTCTCTGGCCGATGCCGATGCCGATCTTTAGAAATCAGGGTCAGACGATGGCCGATAAATGCTGCCGATTTATTTTGGCCAATATTGGCCGATATGTGCTTGTTTTTAAACCTCTATTGAAAGATGAACTCTAACACTAATAATTAATTAAGATACACAAAATTTCTCAACAAAAACATTTATTTAACACTTCACCAATCTACACTTGTATACTTAAATTAAAAATGTATAATGTAAAAAACATATATGTATAAATAATGTATAAAAAATATATTAAATAAACGAAACAGTTAAGAAGAAATTAAACTTTGTCAAATAAACTTTTCAATGAAAAAATAAAGTTTAGTGCACTGAGCAGCATTTATTAAACTTCTGAGAACACAAATCTGCAAACTTTCATAAACAAAATAAATTCACAATTTTAATAATAGTAGTGCTGCACACAGTAGCAACCAGCAGCATTTCTTTGTTTTTGGTCTGAAGAAAATGTATAACACTTGAACACAAAAAATCGGCTTGATATACTCGGATATCGGCCGATGCCGATTATTCAATTCAATTCAATTTTATTTATATTATCAAATCATAACAGGAGTTATCTCAAGACACTTTACAGATAGAGTAGGTCTAGACCACACTCTATAGTTTACAAAGCCCCAACTATTACAGTAATTCCCCCAACAACAAGCATTTAGTGCGACAGTGGCGAGGAAAAACTCCCTTTTAGGAAGAAACCTCAGCAGACCCAGGCTCTTGGTAGGTGGTGTCTGACGGGGCCAGTTGGGGATGTGATGAACAGTGGCAATAAAAGTCACAATAAAGATTATGGAACAGTGATTACAAATGGTAGTCGTAGTAGTTCATGTCATAGCAGCGCACTGCAGGGCGTTACAGGATGTAGTGTGGCAGGACACTGCAGGGTTCAGCAGGACATAGCAG
Source organism: Sander lucioperca (assembly GCF_008315115.2). NCBI lineage: Eukaryota > Metazoa > Chordata > Actinopteri > Perciformes > Percidae > Sander > Sander lucioperca. The sequence goes on along the minus strand of NC_050179.1, from coordinate 30,247,828 downwards.
GACACTGCAGGTCACCGCAGAGCGTAGCAGGACGCAGCAAGGTTCAGCAGGACGTAGCAGGACACTGCAGGGTTCAGCGTGCCGAGCAGTACACTGCACGGCACCGCAGAGCGTAGCAGGGTGTCGCAGGGAGTGCAGAAGGACCACGGCGACAGCTGCAACCAAGATCTTGGTGCCATACTAATCCAAGGAAATATGCTGGGCGAAAAAAAAAACATAAGGACTCCGGGAAGTAAACTCCCCAGAGCTAGGTTAGTAACAAGCATTGCTGGGACAAGGATGCACACAAATGGAAACAAATGGAAAGAGAGAGGAGAGAGCACCTCAGTGTGTCAAAGGAAGGAAGGAAGTCAGCCAGCAGTCTATAACAGCATAATTAAGAGAGACAGGTAAAGGAGAGGAGCCTGCTCGGGCTAGAACTCTCCCCAACCGGATGGGGCTGTACTGGCCTGCCTCCTTCTACTCTGATTATATTATTGATTATATGGTAGATTAATCTGACGACTATGAAGAGAAGCAGGTGGGCCGGGCTAGGCGGACGCTGCAACTCCTCACTCCCTAACTATAAGCTTTATCAAAGAGGAGGGTTTTCAATTTATTCTTAAATATGCTGACGGTGTCTGCCCCCCGAACCCAGACTGGGAGCTGGTTTGAGCTGGTTCGATTAGATTATGTAAAGAATGTCAAAAATCGGCCGATTAATTGGCCGACCTCTAGTGAGTAACCAAAAGTACAGTAACACATTGTTAGTAATTAGCGATTACCCATTTTGAGTAACTTGCCCAACATAGTGACAGGGGCCACTGGTCCAAAAGGTTGACGCTTAGATTCAGCAGAAGTCTGCAGCCACGCTGACATCGCTTCTAGGGTCAGCTGTGAAGAGGTTACTCCTGGATCGACAATATCTAGGAAAACCACAAGAACTCCCTGTTAATCAGTACAAGACCAGCAGAGTCTCCGAGATTAGACACATGCTACTCTTGTAAACTGACTGGATCAAATCACGGTGAGGATCTGCACATCTCCTCTGCTGCAGTGACAGACTCTGCTCTGTACTACTGTGCTGTGAGGCCCACAGTGACAGCAAACCCACAGTCTCTGAACAAAAACCTTCCAGCTCCTCCTTTTATTGAACAACAGCGTTCTGAAAAACCAGGGTGGCTGATGTGCTATAAATGTTGAGAGATCTTCAACAGACGATAAAAAGGAAGGACCAATGATGTGAAGGCCCAGATCCATCAGAGTATCAATGCTCTTCCTCTCTCTCCTCCCTCTCACTGCAGACATGAAACACTGGCTGACTAACATCTGATTCTGGCTCTCTGGCTATGTAACTATTTAAAATACTGATTGTTCTCCTTAATCAATCATCTTTATAAATCATCTCTTCCTCTGCATGTTCTCTTCTTCCCCAGAGTGTAAAGGAGAAGACAGATGACCCAGCAACAGGAGATGTCATTACTACTGAAGGAGAGACAGTTACTCTTGGCTGTACATTTGAAACCAGTAACCCAACTCCCACTTTGTACTGGTACAAACAAGAATTAAATGATACCCAAAGATGTTGCTGCAACGTTTCTCTGTAAAAGCTGATAATTCTAAAGAGCAAGAGAGAGTGATGCAACAATCAAGGATAAGTCTGTTCCTCTGAAGATCCAGAAGCTTCACTGTCTGACTCTGCTGTGTACTACTGTGCTCTGAGGCCCACAGTGACAGGAAACACCAAAACTCTGTACAAAAACCTTGGAGCAAAGACAACACAATACTCCACAACATCCACCAGAGGGAGTCAAACATTGTTAAAGGGGGTGTTAGAATGCAAAACCGAGTTACCTGTCATAGTTGAATAACTACAGTTCGGTGGGTAAAATAGGCATACTAGAAGCTCAATTCACTATTATATATTATATATATTATATATATCAAGTCCTATTGACACCTCTTTCTATGCAAATATCACAATTCAAACTGCCGCTGAAAACGGGCGAATCCAAACGAAGCCAGTTGACGTCAACTGGTGGCTGTACCTTAATTGGGCTCTAGTCTGTACCTTGTCACGCCCCACATTTACATACAGACCACTGGTCTGAGACCAGCTGGTGTTTGAATATAGGTCACGCATGCAGATCTCCACACGAGCTTAGCTGCGAGCTAAGCTGTGTACTTTAGAAAGAAAGAGTTTGGAAGTTTTCAAGGATATTGAAAATGAGCCACTGTCGTAAATGCAATGTCAAGGCTGTACAACAGAATACTGGCCCAGAGAAAAGTGTTCAGATTGAGTAGATATGGGACAATGGAGCGGGACTTGTGGATCTAATGCAGCGGCTGCAGAGGATATGCCTGTGGGCTTCACTCTCCGCTAAATGTCCCCGTGCTAAGACACTGTACTAGCTACAGGGTGAGTTGTGATTCCTGTCTGGAAGTGGAGCTTTTTTATGTCCCAAGGGTAATGTTACAACAACACTAGTTGTAGATGAAAGTCTCAAAACCTTTGCATGGTGTCTTTGTGTGTGTGACTACTGTGCTCTGCAGCCCACAGTGACAGGAAACACCAAACTCTGTACAAAGAACCTTTAGAGCAAAGACAACGCAATACTCCACAACGTCCACTAGAGGGAGTCACACACTGTTAAACTTCAATTATGACGAGCACGGCTATTTATTAGCTTCCTTTGCCAACTTTGTAATGAGAGAGCTAAAGTAAATGTTTAAATTATATTCCGTTATAAAGGAAATAAGTTACATTTAGTTTGACACCTTTAAACTAACTGAAAACATTACAAGATCATTTTTATTTGTATTTAAATACATATTTGATAGAACGTTAACCAAAAAGTGTCCAAGCATGGATACAGTTCCATATGTTATATTTGTAAAATGATTAACACACTGATCATCTGTTGATAACTGATTATGCTGCTGGAGTAGTTTGAAGTTTTGTTTTTGAATAGTATGGCATTCTTAATGATTCTGATGTCCAATAGATGACTTTGTAACTGCTGTTGGTGCAAGTTGAACACAGATACTGTCTGAGTGATGGAGTGAGTTAAGTGTCTCAGACGGACATTTAACCTTTCAGGTGATTAGTATTTAAAACTCAAAAGGACTTAAGATTACTTAAATAAGCTTTTACATTACATATTCAAAGTAAATCTCTCATAATTAGCAGAAGTTGGTTGACTGTCAAAATGCATAGGATAAAACGGGACGGAATGATATTTCTCTGGTACTTAAATAATTGCAAACATTTAATTTAAGTCATGGAAAGGACTAACTCTATTACTGATTTTACATTCCATTGACAAAAAGCATTACTGTGCAGCCGTTAATTGATCTGTCCAAGGCCTTGACTCTGTTAACCATCGCATTCTATCGATAGACTCAACAACCTTGGGTCTCTCATGACTGCCTCGCGTGGTTCGATAAACTATTTTCTCTAATTGGGTAGAGTGCGTTAAATCTGAGGGGCCTGTTGTCAGAACCTACGGTTGTCTCTGTGGGGGTGCACGAGGCTCGATTCTCGGCCGACTCTTTTCTCCCTTACATCAATGATGAGGCTCTTGCTGTCGGGCACTCACAAATCCACTCTATGCAGCCGACACCATCCTTTACACATCCGGCCCCTCATGGATAATATGCTATCAAACCTCCAGGAGAGCTACAATGCCATTCAACACAAACTCCAATACTTCTAAACTTTGTCAAAACCAAGTTCATGCTTTTCAATCGATCACTGCCTACCCCTGCCCATCGGACTGGCTTACCAAGCTCGATGGTTGGAATTAGAAATGTGCCAGTGTACAAATACTTAGGTGTCTGGTTAGATAGTTCCTTCTCCTTCCAGCCACACATAAACCTCCAATCTAAAGTTAAGTCTAGGATCGGTTTCATATTCCGCACAGGGCCTCCTCACTCATGCTGCCAAATGGCCTTGGTGAAAATGACAATTTACCAATTCTCGATTTTCGTGATGTCATATAGAACTGCCTCAAAGTCTCTCCTGAAAAAGCGCTATGCAGTATTTGGCTGGCCCTCGTTAGACACTCACGCTTACTCACTGGTACAACTCATTACAAGTCCTTGCTAGGCAAGCCCCGTCTCACTAGTCACACATAGCTTTACCCACTGCAGCTTGCTCAAGCAGTACTCTTTGGTCACCCAAAAGCCTGCACTCCTTTGGCCGCCACTCCTTCCAGTTCTCAGCTGCAAATGACGGCATGAACTACAAAAAAACGGACTCGATCATCTGCCTGGAATGCTCAACTGTTATTTGTCCCACCATTGTTGTCATACAATTTTGCACATCCACTGATCACGCACTAATAGACCACAATTTGCACTCACTGTATATATGTATATTGACTCTTTACTAAATTCAACATTTATATAGACTGTCTATCATTATATTGTGTATACCATATCACTTTTGCATATCCATGACTTACCTATACCTCACTTTGCACCAGCTGTAATACTTACGTAATCTGTACTTATGTAGCCTATGTATTTTGTATTTTTTGTACAGTATGAATGTGAACTGTATGTTGTCTTGCACGTTTATGTCTTATTCTTGCCAGTCGCCGTTGCAATGAGAATCTGTTCTCATGGCATACCTGGTTAAATAAAGGTAATGAAAACAATTAAAAGTAGTGAAAGGACATGAGTTGCAACCACCGTCATATAACATGTTTTAGAGATGCGGCAGAGGAAATGTACTGAGAGAAGTGAAATACAGAGCTACAAGGAGACGGAGAGACTCAGGGAGGAGCTGAGCTGTTACTGAACTATAGAAGAGAGAGGAACTTCTATATTCACAGAGTTCAATACACAAGCCATCAACATACCTTTATTCAACATGCTGTCACTGCAGCATTGTGTGTTTCTCTGATGTTCTTCCATCCTCACAGGTACGTTAGATTATGAAGCATGAAAACATTGATCCTAATACACATCTGATTGTGAATCATGTATTAGTCTGTTTGCAACATGAAATAACAGAGTTTGCTCCTTAGGTGGTCAGCTGTGAAGAACGCACTCCAGTAGAGACAGAAGAGAACAGTTTAGAAGGAGCTCTGTACTCTGTCCTACAGATACTCCAACAGTAACTGGTAGTGATGAGTTTTACTGGTATCGACAATATCAGGAAACCACCAGAGTTCATCATCTCTCATTTAGGAACAGGAGACATTGAAAAATCCAATCCATGGACTGACGATTGAAAGTGGAGGACAAAAAATCCATATGAAATATCTCCACTGCTGAAGTGTTGACTCTGCGTGTACTACTGTGCTGTGAGGCCACAGTGACAGGAAACACCAAAACTCTGTACAAAAACTTGGAGCAAAGACAACACAATACTCCACAACATCCACCAGAGGAGTCACACACTGTTCAGGACAATCATAATGTTGAGAGATCTTCAACAGATGATAAAGAGGAAGGACCAATGATGTG
>NC_050179.1:30240212-30242174 GCF_008315115.2 Sander lucioperca | reverse complement strand
GTAACATAGACGTGTATGTGTGTGTTTGTGTGTGTGTGTGTGTGTGTGTGTGTCTGTGTGCCTGTGTGTGTGTGTGTGTGTGTGTGTGTCTGTGTCTGTGTCTGAATAGACAGACAGAGAGAGAGAGAGAGAGAAAGAGAGAGAGAGGAATAGAAAGAGAGAGACAGAGACAGACAGAGAGAAACAAACAGACAGACGGACAGAGACAGACAGAAGTGGAACACTAAAGATGTAGACTAATGTTCATATTACTGCCTGTAGTATTCAAGTCAACTGTCTGTGAAAGGGTTGTCATGGTAACGTATGAGCAGTGAAAACACCCTTTGAAGTCTGTGATGAGATCTCTTTGATCTTTAATCAGGTTAACGACCGTGTCACCTGCTGAAACTGTCACCTGTGCCCCACTGGAGCTGTTCAAAGACACAGAGCAAGCTCTCAAATAAAGCCTCAGACTGCTAAAACGATAAGGGCTATCGGTGAAATGATGTAATCGTGAGCACCACAAGACCTTTGTGAACGTATTCATGTAAAATTTATGTTGATAAACTTAAAATGCGGGCATATCAGCGATTTAAAAAAGTGGTTCGCTCTGCGTTTCGCTGGGAAATGTGGAAGACTTTTAATATGGCAGTGGATGGAGGAAAATGTGGAATTGTTGTCATTTGGAAGCTCATCGAGCCAACAGTATAAGGCATATCGCAAAAGTGAGCACATTGTCTGAAACTAGACAAAAATACCTACGTTTTGATGTATAAATTGTGTATGACAAGTAGATATTGTGGGCGTGAGAGCAATTTATAGAGAGGGGACAAAGATTTTTTTCCTAAGCTGCTGCACTCTAACGATGACATCATCCACTCTAGGACACGCAATACACACTCACTAGAAACGCAGAAAAATCCTGAAATGATCACTAAACTTAAACAGCTTTTTCACAAAAACTGTAAAAGATATCAAACTGAAAAGCCATAGTCTAATACCTGAATATTTTGTGAACATTTTAAAGTTTGTTTGGCGTCTGTAGGTGAAAGTATGAAGGAGCTGAAAATTTTGGGAGCGGAAGAAGATTTGAAGGATTTGAAGCATGCTCTCATTGACTTCAATGTTAAAAAAAAGTCATAAAAAGCTGAATATTTTAAAAAGTATAAATAGTAGAAAAAAAGTTGAAGAAGTCCAATCATTAGCTGAAAGAGCTGAACATTTTAAAAGTTGAATGGTTTTAATAGCTGAACGTATGCAGAAGTTACAGAGAGCCAAAAAACGTACGGAAGAGGGAATAATAAGAAAAAGAAAACTAGAAAATGCATTTCCTGCGGAAAATGCGTGGGAATGCTGAATAGCTGAATTGCTAAAGCTAAACTAGTTGAATAGCTTAAATCAGTAAGAAGAAGGTGAATTAGCTGAAAGAGCTGAACATTTTAAAAGTTGAATGGTTTTAATAGCTGAATGTATGCTGAAGTTACGGAGAGCCAAAAACGTACGGAATAAAAATAAGCAGAATAAATAAAGAACAGAATACAATAGTTGGAATGCTGCTGAACAGCATTCCCACTAATAATATATAAACAAAATGGCCGACAGGAACAACAATAGTTGGAATGCTGCTGAACAGCATTCCCACTAATAACTAGAAAATGCATTTCCTGCGGAAAATGCGTGGGAATGCTGAATAGCTGAATTGCTAACGCTAAACTGGTTGAATAGTTTAAATCAGTAAGAAGAAGTTGAAGTAGTGAGAGTAGTTGAAACAGTGGAAATCGTTTAATACGTATGAATTTCATTAAAAAGTTAAAAGCTTATGCTAAACTGAACTGTTGGCTTTAAAAGTTGAATAATGACAAAATCAGTGAAACAATGTGAGGTTTGAGTTTATTTTCTAACTGATAATCACTCACAAATGCAGAAATATGAAACAATAGTACGAAAAATCTTAAACCTCAAATGCACTACACTGCTAAAAAA